>NW_017802947.1:340870-394693 GCF_001625305.1 Branchiostoma belcheri
TGTAGTATGAGCCGGTATATGAAGAAGTAGCCTGTGTTACACAATCATGCTTTCGGCCGGATTGATGTGCAACTGTTACTAATTACAGGGGACTGCGCTAATGCCGACAAGTCGCGCTGTCCTGATACACCGCGAATGTGCGAGTGTTCCCTGTAGACAGTCCGGAGTCATTTTTTGACACATCCAGGAGCCAAACCAAATACGTTCATGAACCGAGTCCAAAAAACCGAAACGTGAAAATCGGATGATCGGACCTGATGTACATTTCTCTTTCTATAGATTGTACACACAATACACACATCTTTAGATAATCTGGCCATGGCAGGTTAAAAAAAAAGTAACCCTGAATCATACTAGATTAGCGTAAATGCATGTTAATGCGTTCAAAACAAGAAAAAAATTGTTTCCGGGTATTAATCTCTTGAATCACGGCGCTGAATATTGACGCAAAAATATTTCGGGCATCGCGCGCCCTTCCCGCGTCACGTGTAGGCATCTCGCATCTCTGATTGGTTGTTGCGTCTTAAGATGACTGAGCCGACGCGCGTTTAAACAATTTTTCTTTGTTCGATTTATCACACTTCACAGAGAATTGTCGCCAATGGCTACTTCTGTTTGTTGCAATATATAATACTTCACGGAGAATTGTCGCCTATGGCTTCTTGTTGAGTTTATCGTTGATCTGACACACGTGCTTCATCATACTGGTTAATCCCCGTAAATTTTAGAATTATGACCAACTTCAACATGTAATATTTATTTTTCCATTATCTAAGGTCCGTACCGTCTTGCTGTTGAATACGCCCATAGGGCCTGGGCTCGATAATTGCATGCATTCATACGCTTGAAGCGGTGACATGATGTTTTTCATTGAGGAGCTATTTTTACTGAGAAAAACACGACAGCACAATACGGCTCAGAATACCCTCGTCGAGGCTTGCCTGTGTCTATGTCCTTATTTGGATGCGATTTCAGAACATTTCGGAGAAGAAGTGTTTTTCTGTAGAAAAGGTCGGCCTCGAAGCACAAAGGGTTATCTTCAAAACCAGCCAATTAAACGACTGAGTGCGCAATGCCGCTTAACTTAGAAGCCACGTTTCAAACACATATGTTGTTTGGCATAAGATCTTATCAAAGGCTTTTGATTGCATACGCACTTTGTACCTTAGACACATCCACAAATATATCTGTCAAAGTACCAGGGCTCCTAATTTGGGTATTTGAGTGTGCACCGTTAAAGAAACGAGACATAACTTGAGTTGTAATGAATATTGGTGGCGTTTAGCGTATAACAGTTAGCATATAACAGCAACAAAAGACAATAATTTTTGGTATACCATATACATGACGTCATCATGTTTTATTGCCCTGCTTATTAATTTTTTTTTAAACACAAAATACAGAACTTAATCAATTCCAAACAAAAAAACTTTCCATTTCATAATTGTCCGGATCGAACCGAATATTGATTCGCTTTGATCCGGCTTCGAGCCGGATCGAGCAGGATGGTAGCCGGATCAAAGCGAATCAATCCGGCTCGATCCGGACAATTTTACCCTTGTGGGAATAGGGTTTAAGACTGTATTCTTTCATTAGATTCCCGTCCCTACCAATCCTTTTACATCTTCAGACAAAAGTGTTGGGAGTCCAATTGGATAAAATCTGATGAGGCTTACACCAATACAGGTTTTGGTTTACTAGATGTCTTGAAATTGTCTGAACTGTTTTGTACAAAATGCTTGCCAATGGATTCCTTTTACAGTCGACATTGTCAGCATGAAAGTTCATCTGAATTGGTAAATTACATAATGAAAAACTTAAACGTATAACCTGTCGGAAAACTTATATCGGGGAAACTGAGCGCTCACTAAAAACCAGGTTTCTAGAACATACGAGTAGACGACCCAGTTCTGTTGCATCTGAGGTGTCACAGCACATCCACATAGAATCACCGGGACACACAGTGGATCTGGAGGGGGTCGAAATCTTGGATACCGAACAGGATTACTTCAAGAGAGGCATAAAAGAGGCCATATACATCAAGGCACTTCAACCATCGCTCAACCGGGACGGGGGGCGATATCGACTTCAGACAACCTTTGACCCCTTGCTGACGTCACACGTGGAAAAAATCACGTGTCCACAGCATTTGGGTCAGATAGCTGAGGAAGACTGAGTGATTCAGTCGCAAATTTCTGGTGAGTCAAATTTTGAGTTGGAGAACAGTTTAAGTTTTTCATAGTCGACATTGTTGTCAACAAAGTACTCATTCGTGACGTCAGTGGGGTTTTGTCCACATGTGAACTTTTGGTGACGTCAATCTCGTTTGAGTGGTAGCTGATATGGTAAAATATAGGGTCATTTTGTCTGGACTTACCGCAAAACATCATTAAGTTACCTCTGTTGTTTCGCTCTTTGTTCTGGGCGTTAAGATCACATGTATCATGCTTCCAAGCTGGTACATGATACAGCGGGCACCTGGGAGCGATGTCACCAGTTCTTCGGACTTGGAATACAAGATAATCCCAGGATTAATCCTGAGATTTGAAATCGCCTCTTGACATTGGCGACATCTTATGCCAAATAGTCACGAACAGGTGTTAGAGGGTCCATGGTAGCGCTATGGTTTGCAATTGGCCCAATCGATATCATTCATCTAACATTTATTTTGTTAATGATGATGATGACATTTTTTATTGCAAATTCCTTAAGGAAGGTTACTTGCAAATATGAAAATAGATACACTCAACGAACATGAAAAAGGTGACAACGTGAAACATATGGCCACTCTAATATAAAATGCCTATGTTCGAAATCTGACATCTATTTGGGTTTGACTTCATGTGGGAGCAGTGGAAACCCAATCGAAGGACCTTAATTTTTCTGTAATGCATCGATTAAAGTTCTTGATCTGTGATTTTAAGAAGAAAGTAAAATACATTTTGCGGTATTGACATATCTCAGTTCTCTCCTAAAAATGAACAGTTTAAAGACTTATAACAACATTATCACCTGAAAGACTAGCAAGAAATCATTGACTCACCTGAAAGACTGTCTCATATTGACTCAACGGGAACCAAGCCTTTAATATACAGAGGCTGAGTTAAGTGGTCGGTACTGAAATTTCCCAAAGGGGGTCGAGGTTTAATTACAAACCATGACCTAATGGTACAGACGTCCCCTTTTGTGTTACATTGAACTTATAATGTAGTTATGTTAAATTGAATTGAATTGAATTGATTGCAAATATCCAAGTAAAGAAAAATAATTCCGTCCCTACTTGTGTGGCATTCATGCAACCTATAATAATGATAATTGATGATGTATCGATGTACTGAATAGAAGTGACCGGCCCAGTTTTCTGATGCTATCTCATTATCTATTATCGAGAGAGCTTCCAGTTGACAAAATTGATGGTTGCAGATACTATACTATCAATTACCATTTTCTGAGATGCAATCTTAAGTTAAGTAGAAAACGCGTTTTTTGTGTGCTACATGTAAGATATAAACTTGCAGACGTAAATATGATGGTAAGGTGAAAGCTCCTAACATACTAAACGTATCAACGTTATATTTATGAAAAATAAATGCGGAACTTTGAACATCTAAAATGTGTGTTACTTGTTGAGATTTTTGTTGTGGTGCGAAAGGACGTTGCGCTAAGTGTTAGATCAACCTTCCTGTTCAGATCTAGAGCGGCTGCGGTTTGGGCCGCCGGAAACATCATACTGTCATGTCCCTGTTCTTGTGAATAATTTATACAGGTCGCTACATGGAAGGTAAGAACCTAAAAGCGTTCTTAAGACTAGTACTGCGCTCTGGATTGACCCCGGCTCAATAGCTTGGAGCTTTGCTGTTGACATTGCAAAGTCTGTCATCCGTGATTACATTGTGGCTTACTCTATCTTCCTTTTTCTCAATTCCTTCCAGTTTTCCGGCTTGGTTGGCTCAATTTAACATTTAATTGTGCTAATGTTTGGCGTGTTGAAATGGACGAACAATTAACATGTTTGCAGCGAACGGTTTGTGCAGTTGACAAGGCCTTAGAAATGAAACGACACACATGAGCCGCGTGGGTTTGGTTAGTATGAAAAAAGCCTGGAGTGTTGTTGTCTTAAAACATGGATCTAAACCGTAAACTGTACCTCTAAGGCCCGACGCCTATCTAATCATCACAGATATACAAAGGTCACGGCCACACATAATTACTGCTTAATGTTGTTTACAAAGGCAAATTCAGCAGCGCTAGCCCAGGCTCAATGTAGTAATCATACAGTCAACCGTAGATACTAGTATCTGCTCTATCTGCGCGTACGATAACAACGTTTGTGCATATTTGGGCCAGTCACTGTCCTTTTCTTGGGGAAACAGCATATGCCTATGGTCTTCTACCATAATATACAAAACACTAGTCATTCTAGAGAAGATAGAAAATGTATGACCGTACCTGAGAAAGCCTGCCCGTTCTGGACACGGTGTGTGTTTGTGAATGACCTATCGGTTGAGGCCTTTGTTATGTCGTAATGGCGGCAGGCCACCCTGTGTATTAATTGTACCTGTGTCGGATCAGATTTTTGTGTACACGGAGTTACCTGGAGACCCGTTGTTTCGGCGTGTCAGTCTATTGTTTGTGTTAGCTCGGGTTCTCTTTGCTTCGTCTGGCCAGGTATGTTTACCTGTGGCATGATAGATTAACTAACTGTGTACGCTATAATAAGGCCGTCTTATATTCAAGTCCAACACTTTGAAATTATTGAATACGGTAAAAAAAACTTCGTAATAATAATAATAATACACAGTTTATCCGTGAGTGATTTTGACATTAAGACTTGTCCTCACATAAACTGTCAATGTCATTATTAATTCATGCCCTCTTGTCAATAGCGTATGTCAAGAAGACATAATATAGCGTGCGAGAAGATATTTCATTGTTAGTAGTTAAGACAACTAGATAAGATACCATTATGATTAGCAATCTACCCTTAGATATATTTAGATTAACAATCAAAAACGGTACAAGGTCAAGCATAGAGGGATATTTCTATGGTACTAGTAGTATTCAATGTTTAAGTAAGCACACCTACAATCTTGAGTTTAGAGAACTGCTATAATTTCTGTAATATCTATTTGTGATTGTTGAATATTATCTATTGCTGATCATGTCTCATTTTCCCTTACGTGTCTACTATTGATTTCGTGAATTGAAGATAAACAAAAGACTTCGAGTTTGACGTCATCTTCATCTATGGTAACGTACATGTATACGTAATCAAAACCGTCGGCCTTTCTTGGTGGCAAACCAACCAATGTTAAGTTTCTCAACAGAATTTAGACCAAAAAATGACTCTAAGAAATAATTTCAGCACAACATTTGCTTAGGATTAATAAAAACATGTCGACAGTAAAATTGTGACTGTACACAGTTGGGACTATGGAAAATATAGCGTGTTCGTCCGTCAGTATGTTCTAATTATGTTTTAATAATCACGGGTCATGGCCTCAAAGGCATCACGTGATCATGTCCTGTGTCTATGACTCACCACAAGAGCTGATGTATTATTACTTGTATATAAAGTAGCGGTGCACGTGGTTGCAAAATTGTGTGATATTTATTTTAAAAGCCGTTTATTTGCATCATAGATGTAGTAAAACAACTTCATAATGCGCTTGAAAGCTAGGCACCTGTACATTTTATACGGGCGGGCGTTGACCCGAAAGAAAACCGACCCAACAATTTCACGTACTGCACCTGCCGCATCTCTCCCCACCGGCGCACTTTTTATTCACAGGTTCCGAAGCTAACAAGAGACACGGTTTCTTGAGTTGCCTACCTTCCACATTCCTGCCAAGGGAGTTCGTATTTCTTTAAGACCATTGTCCAGACGTCACAGCCTAGAGCAAACATGTCCTTCAGCTGTCCAACGTCCCATAGCCCAAACAAATAGAGACCGTCAGGACATAGCACAAACAACCAGACTCCAGTCTCCATAGCAAAGTCAGGACAAAGAGCTTCAATGGCACGCTACCTTTACTCACCCTTGACAACCTTTCAACAAACTTAAGAAGCTGCGGTCTTACAAGTTTACAAACCGTTTATATCTCGGAGTCGCGGCTTTAGAAAAGCGGCAACATTTTGTTGAACCCGTTATTTAGAATCCAAAGGTAATGTCTTCAATCTGCAAGAACATTAGAAGAGAACAGTACACAATTCTTTATCATGCGGCAGCTACCTGTTCGGACTATAGGAAGTGTTGCTAAATGTACATGCGGGACATGAAAATCTAGGATGTAAGGCTTTAATGTTGACTACAACCATCGACTGGCTTTGTGGTGTGGCCATTTGCAGCGAGTTTATGGTATACGTAAAGACGGAAAACTGCCTGTGGGTCGTTAAACTGAGTACCCAGAGTAATGCTTGAGGAGATAGACACGTTAAACACACCGTCCACTGCTTCACGATACAAGTGTAAATGAACAACCGCGAAGAACCACTTTCTGTGAAAAGTGCTTCTTCACGACGACTTCCATGACTTCCAGCTATATAAGTCCAGTAATGGACATGGACTTCTGAGTAAAATACCATAATAGCGCAACATGGGAGAGTTATTTTCGCGACTGAGTGGTTTGTAGGCTGGTGAGCGGTCCGGGCGGCATTACTCTAGTCATTTAACTGTCATGTTGCTGATTTTGCACTATATCTAATGGAGCTCGAGTTTACATGTATGTAACGTTACATGCATCTTTAAAGGGAACGCTACATCACGTGACACGTAGTTACTAGTACATCTGTGCTTTTAGGGGACCATTTACATTTTCTTTCCAACAGTAACTAGGAGTTTTGAGGGGATCTGGATCATTGTTTTGTCATTTCGTTAAATATTTCTGATAACTCATAGACAATTAACACAATTCTTATAGACTTGATTTTATTGTTTAAACGTAAACATTTTCATTGGCGTGGCGGATCCAGAGAAATCTTATTCGTGAATTGATCGGAGAATAAAGCAGTAAGATAGACCTGTGCATTAAGAAAGGAGACTCCTAAAATCATAATTTAAATCAGATTTATATTATTATTTATATTATTTCTTATAATTATAATCAACGCTAAGTAGACATAAGCCTCATATACTGTAGCTACTGATAACTATTCATTCTTGCAGAAGGCGCGAGCATCAAATAAGTTGCAGTACTACTTTAAACCGCTAAAAAGCGCTGCCCTACAGGGGTCATTGCAAGCGTGCCAGTAACCATAGCAGATAATTCGCACACAGTTGCTTTAATGAGGTCAAAGTCCGATGGGTCAGGCAAAGTTCATCCACCACACTGACCACAACCTTTTGGCTACATGCATGTTGTCTACCTTGACCACACTACAGCCTTACCTTAAGTACTCAGAGGGATAGTGGTAAGTGTGGGTGATTTAAAATCAAGTCTTTGTGCTATCATTATCCTTAAGGGGGCGTGTCTGATGGTTCAAGACAAGTAACTAATCTGGAACTTAGTGGAAGAAACCAACACAAGAATATTATGCATGTGAAACGTTTTAGTGATTCCATAGTACAACTTTAGGTAGACAACTGTTTAGGATAGGTTAAGGTAAGTACAATTGTTAACGTAAGGGGGTGTGTCAGCACATGTTGCAGCTAACTACATCTAACTAAGCACAAGTTACATCTAACGTAAGTACATCTAAGTAACATTACATCTAACATAAGGGGGTGGGTTTGGGGGTGGGGGTTGTTCGAGGGGGTTGAGGGGTCAGTAATTTCATAAACCATTATACCCAGCAGAATAGACCATTCTGTGCTGATTTTTTTCAGGTACCATTTTTCAAGGCCATCGTACCTGTACCAAGGGACCACATCTGGCAAGATTTAATAGATGTAAAAGAAGGAAAATAACAACAACATACCAGTACCTGTGACAAGAAAACAAGTCGCTGTGTTCCACCATGGCCGGGAAATCCTACTGTATCTCCTTCCAAAACATCCAGGCTGCCCTGTCCACAGTCAGACCTTTCATCCACAGAACACCCGTCATGACCTGCAGTCATCTCAACCAACTTTCCAACAGGAACCTCTACTTTAAGTGTGAGAATCTTCAGAAAACTGGATCCTTTAAGGTATATATGGTTTTAAAAGACTTTAAGTAAAATGTTGAACTTTATTCCAACACAAGCAATTGATCAAAAGTACCAGGGAGTTTATATCGTCCACTGTCTCTGTTAAGTGAAACCTTGTGTGGGAATAAAGTTCAACATTTTACTATGATTACAACCAACAGAGATGAACTTTCATGACAATTTTATAATATTGTTGCAATTTATCATAACCATTAAAATGAGTGATCTCAATGCTTTGTAGAGATGACTACCACACTGTCACAAATACATTTTTTACCATCTTTTGACATCTTTATTTTGTTGACATTGAACAGTTTAGAGGTGCCTGCAATGCTGTCTCCAAGGTCATTGCGTCCAATCAGAACAGCACAGACAAAGAGCTGTCGGTTGTGACTCACAGCAGCGGGAACCACGCCCAGGCTGTCAGCCTAGCTGCCCAGCTGCAGGGGGTGACAGCACACATCGTCATGCCCAGCAACTCTCCAGCTGTGAAGAAAGAAGCTGTCAGGAGTTACGGAGGACAGATTGTAGAGTGTGAACCAACAGAACAGGTACCACAGAGTGTTGTCACAAGAAGTCATCCCTGTGTCTGCTATGTGAATCATTTCAATGAATTGTATGTTTTCAGACATTTAAAATCTTTTGACCCTTACAAGTGATTACTATTAAGTGTCTGTAACTCAAAGAAGAGAATATCAGAAGAACAAAAATTTGCCAATAAAACGGTTCAACAGCTGAGCACTTAAATGCAGGGACACCAACATGGATGTTTCTATACTGACATTACCCCCCCCCCCGAATGCACAATGCAATGAATGCAGAATTGTAGAGTATGCAAAGGGAAAAAAATCCCTTCAAGTAAGCTAACAGAAAAAAACTGAATGTTTGGTAACGGAATAGTTTTGTATGTTCAGTCTAGAGTGGACACAGCTGACCAGGTGGCTGAGAGGACAGGTGCGACCATGGTCCATCCTAACCAGAGTCCAGACGTCATGGCCGGACAGGGAACGATGGTGTTTGAAATACTAGAACAGGTTAGATCTTATAGTTACAGCCATCATACATGTACGATATCAACACTCTGATTTTAACTTCCATGTATGGTAGTATTGTTTTGGGTGGCTGAGCTGTGTGTATGTGTGTCTGTTTGTCTGGACGGAGTAGGTTGACTGCAGGTTGGTAGGGGGTATGACAGGTCAAAAGGTCAGACACAGGAAAAGGGGTGAAGGTGAAGGTTTCAACTTGTCAACTTGAGGGAATTGCCAAGGATTGCATTACGAATACTTCCCAGAAGTTTCAAATCTTTGATTTTGTATTAAGAGTCATCCATCAGGCCACACCAATTTAATTTCTTGGTTAACGGATTTTTCTAGAAAAATAATGGAGCGGGCGGGCGAAAAAAAAATAAAAATAAAAACAGGCCTAGGCATCTTATTATGGCCCAAAATGGTACGATAGGAGCCATGAAGTTAGCACACCAGGCTGGTTCAAAATTTAAACAATGAATTTTGAACTTTTAATGGTAGCACTGCATTGATAGATGGAATGACTGTAACAAGGTAGTAAGAAAAGGACTGTTTTCAACTGTTCAGGGCAAAATATGAGCATTTTGCAGTTGATTCTGAATTTTTATTTTTATTTGCAAATCAGAAAAAAATGAAGAGGCGAATCCGTTAACCAAGAAATTAAATTGGTGTGGCCTCAGAGATTCACATGACTTCAAAGAAACTCTTTAAGAGTTTGCGATACCCATACATACATAGTCTGATAATTTTTTCAGGTTAGATCAATTAAGCAATGAGCATGTAACGTTACTACCTCTCAGAATCTAAGCCACTTATCTCTCATCAGTTAAATTGTCCATCAGAAGAATAACCCCTGTCCTCCCTCCCCCAGGTGGAGAGAGTGGATGCCATCGTGGTGCCTGTGGGGGGTGGGGGGATGTTGTCTGGGGTAGCTGTGGCAGCAAAGGTATGGCTCATGAGTTATATTCATAACCTTTTGCTTCATTCATGTTTAATGTGATTTTAGCATTAAAACTTCCATGATTCAAGAAAATAACTATTTAAGTGGCATCTATAAAACAGTTAATGCCACTCTATTACCACATTGAACATTATGTCACCATGTCACATACATATTGTTGTAGTAAATTGTATTAGCAACCACATCTTTGATTTTGCAAAGATCTTGTAAGATTTTGATATTCTTGTTGGCAACAATGTCTAGCTGATGCAAGTTGGAGCCAAAAATTCAAACCCCAAGAATTACAAGGCAATAAATGTGTATCATATTAATACCAAGCCACTCTTCCTGTAGGAACTTTGTCCACATGCTAAGATCTATGCTGCTGAACCTAAGAATGCTGATGACTGTGCCGTGTCCATGTTGCGGGGAGAGCTCACGCCGCTACCCGCCCCTCCTGTCACCGTGTGTGACGCACTCAAGACCAGCATCGGTCCGCACACCTGGCCAATCATCAGGGACCATGTGGACGACGTCATCACTGTCACTGAGGAAGAAGTCAAGGTGTTCTACCCGTAATTGCATGTAGCTGTAGTTGTAGCTGTAGTTATAGGTGTAGCTGTAGCTGCACTTGTAAGTTTAGAAGTAGTAGTAGTTGTAGGCATTCACTAAAGACTTCACCAAACAGACATTTTGTTATTGTATAAAAGGTAGTCCCATACTCTAGGGCATGGTATTGCAGGGCGGAGCCAATCCCTCTCCTTCCACTGCCTCTTACTTCCCCAACCCAAGCCCATTTTACACCTGATTATAGTGAATTTTGATCTCAGGGCTCTGAACAGTTTTTTCCACAGGTTCTATACATGATTTGGTGTGGCTTGAAGTGATGTGTACCAGTGATACAATGTACTAGTCCTTTCCCTGTAGAATGATGGCTAGTATGTTTCCTGTAGGCTGCCATGAGGCTGGTGTGGGAGAGAATGAAGCTTGTGATTGAGCCGTCCTCAGCAGTGGGCGTGGCTGCAGTGATGACTGACAGGTTCAGAAGTCTCCCAGCTGACGAGCATCAGAATGTCGTCGTCATCTTATGTGGAGGAAACGTGGACCTAGAACACTTACCCTGGATGTGACGAAGGGCATTATGTTTGCTGTGAAATGAATATATGTATATTCAGGGCTCAATACACCACCTGCATATGCAGGTTAGTGCAGGTGAAAATTGAGCTGTACAGGTATTTCTGCACCTAACCTGCACTGGTCCATGTACTGGGTTTAAATACTAGTACAATGTACATGTAGGTGTATGTAGATCGTTATTAATTGACTTTTAACGCCAATGAATTATTAAACTTAATAATGGTAATGGTTTCTGAACAGTTTTAGTATGGTCCATACTTGCTAAATTCTGAGTGGTGCAGGTAAAATTTGTCTGTTGCAGGTTATTTTCAACACTACCTGTAGTAGTATCAACATGCAGAAAAAGTATTTCGATCACTGATATCATATTCTAAGACTCACAGATCCAATGTGCCAGTAGGGTGTATCCGAATGAGGGCCTGCATGGGGGGTAGTGATTATGAATTATGTAAAATTTTCGCCACCGTTTACGAATTACGTTAAAGTCTCAGAGCTGATTATGACTTTTACGCTTTGCGGCTAATATACTATTATGAATTGGTTTTTGGGACGCTGCCTACGGATTACGAAGACTAAAAAGGCCTGATTACTCCTTACGAAAAAGGGCATGCAGGCCCCCTCGATGGCCCTTGTCTTAACTCTTAAGTCAGCATCAGTGGACAGCTTTCAGCACCAAGGACAGGGCTATAACAATGATAAAGCAGCCTCTCTCATTGTACAATGCTGAACTTTATTCCAACACAAGCTTGTACACAAGAATCTAATTTTCTATGACCACTGTCATTCTTCAAGAGTCTTTATTGATCTTGTAAACAGTCATTTCAGTAAAGTTAGACTGATTTTCTAGGGAGCCCAAATAGACCTAGTACAAACACAGTAATAGATAAATAATACATTAGGAAAATGAAATTACAAATACACATATATATACTTTAATAAAAATTAAATATATTTGTGATACTACAAATAAATCCAAATAAAGTGGGCTACATAAAGTTGTTGTCTGCTATTTCACTATATATCCATATACGCAAAGCCTAGTATGAACAGGGTTTAAGAACTGTAACCATCATCATGTAACATTATAGCTACAGTTCTCTGCGTTCTTGCTTTCTTCAATGTTTTTCTGTGAAAGTAGAGCAGCATCAGTTGGTGTGCTGTCTTGGCTACTTGATACATAGATCATACCAGTTCTGTCAGGTTGGCCCTCATTGTTGGTCAGTAGTGCAGTATTATAAGCTGCACTTTCTTGTGTGTGTCTTTCTTCAAGGTTTTTCTGTAAGAGTAGAGCAGCATCAGTTGGTGTGCTGTCTTGGCCACTTGATGCGTAAACCATTCCAGTACTGTCAGATGGGCCCTCATTGTTGGTCAGTAATGCAGGATTATAAGCTGTACTTTCTTCTGTGTGTCTTTCTTCTTTATATATCACTTCACTAGTGGCTAGTAAGGCCTCACTAGCGGTCAAAGTACCTGTTTCTTCTGAGCTTACAGTGTCGTGGTTCGTTGGTATAGCTGCCCGGTCAGCATGCGAAGTGTTTGCCACGGGTGTTGCCTCTGTAACAGTTCTATCACTACCATCACTACCACCTTTTGGACAAGATTTGTCAGCAATGGCTGCCAGACTAACTTCAGCGTACGGTTCCACGCCTGTACACCCCAGTTCATTCGGAATCGTCTCGTATCTGCCCGCCTCATTAACATATTGGGGATCGCGATTCGCCTCTACAATCTGCCTGACAGAATGCTGGTCATCTATAATGTTTGTATAGGTGTGTTCGACCTCATGATTCGAATATTGAGGCTCTTCCTGGCTCTCTGCAATTTTGGATAAACTTGTTTCTTCGTATGGTTCAATATTTTCAATGCCAGCTTGGTTTGCTGTCGTTTCACTGGAGCCAGTTAGTTGTTGACTCGGGTTTGTGGTGTACATTTGGTTCGGGCTGAGTAAGTGTCTTGCTCTCGATGCTTGTTGTATGCCAAGCTGGTGAGAATTGGTGGCGTACATGCGGTTTGGGACAAGCGGGGGCCCGTGCCTCAATGCCCGTTGCAACCCCAGATCGTCCCGGCGCCGAGCTCGATACCGAGTCAAGCAGCACAGCAAAGCTGCAACAAGGGCTGTGAAAGCTACCGAGGCAACAGCATAACCTGTCACTGTCGTCGCTTCTACTGATAACGAACTGTCTGTTGTCGGTTCAGTTTTGGCTAACGTGGAGACTTCGGAAAGCCGGGGGACTCCTTGGGTAAACTCATCGTATTCTGTCGAAACTGGGGACAAGGATGTATTAGACGTCACTGACGTTGAATTGAATACTGAGGTGTTCAGATTTGGTTCCGTTATGAGTGTATAGTTCTGGATTGGCCCAGTGAGTGTGACTGTAGTTGAATGGCAAAAATGTTCATCTAATACTTGAAATACAACCTGTCCCGCAACGTGTTTGGGGCTCGCACATATTAACTTTTCGATTTCGTAATATTGCATTAGTTCGAAATACAGGCTGCTACTGGGACAATTAGGGCAACATTCTTTGAAAACTGATCTTGGAACTCGAACAGCCAGTTGTTGAATACTCCCACAGTGCCAACATTGCGACAAACACAGAACTTCACGTTTTAGCCAGCACAAGCGCGCATCACAGTGGAACGGGTTCCCACCTAGCTGTACGCTAGCGTAGTTTTCGGTGGGGAACAAGAAGGTCTCTTTTGGAAAAGACGAGATTTCGTTACCACTGAGATCAATGACGTTGATATTTGGCATGAAATGAGCGATAAACTTTCCCGAAACGTGAGTAATCTTGTTGTTAGACAGATCCAGGAGTTTTAACTGCGGTGCTTTAAACCAATGCCAGTGGATGTATGTAATTAGATTACTGCCCAGGTCTAGCGTCTCTAACTTTGGGAAGTTGGGGAGGTCAGAGATATCGGTGATATTGTTCGATGCAAGGTTCACCGATGTTAGGTTTTCTGGGTCCACATCTGGAAACTTGACCAGGCTACAGTTGTTGCAGACGAAAATATCAGGGCTGTTCACGATAACAGCGCTAGAATTCTCCATGTTGGAGTTTGCAGATACACTGCCCGTTACCGACATGTCTAGTAACAACAGGAATACACCCATTATAGCTTTCATTATGACAACTGTAGTCTTTACCAGACTAACTACGCTGGCTATATAAAGGAGAATATTTTCGGGGGAGTTTGGCCGCAATTGTAGGTTTGACTGTCCGCGGAGGGACTAAGAAACAACCTCCGGTTGGCCGGGCTCCTTTGGCCAATTTTACTCTCTTTTTTGCCGAATTCTACTATCCGTACTTCCCGTAGAAAGGCCTGGTGGAGGCTATGACAACTGGTCAAACTTGAATATTGTGTACTTATCTTGATGACCACGCCACAGTCGCTGAGCCTCAAAGTGATGGTTTCTCAGCACTATCTGCAAGTCTTCTAGATCTTGCAGACGCTTTGGTTTTCTTCGAAATTGAAAGCAACCGTGCTCCCCGTAGCTGTGATTAAAACGTGAAAAAAGTAACGCCATTAAAATTCTACAAATCAAACATTATCATATGTACATGTTTTTCAGTTACCGCCAGGACCATATATACATGTATAATGTACTTACTACAAAATGAAAACCTTAGATGCATGGTACCGATCGACAGCAATCTGATATCATGGCACATACCTTCCTCACATTCCCTTGCAGAATGAAGCCCTCGCAGCGGTATGCACTACTAGCAGGAGTTTGTGCCTTTTATATACGCCGAGAACTGTTCAATATTCAGTACATGTTGATGACTATATGGAAGGCTGTGGGTAATACCGAACGTTGTTTCCTGTCGATCCTTGAGCGACTCTGGGTAAATTAAGAGTAAAACTTTGTCCTTTTTGTCCAGCGCTTACGATACGGTGGAAGAAAAGTGCCAATTTCTTCCGAAAAGTTAGAATGTTTGCTCGACTTCAGAATAACATCACAAACCGGACACGTTTCCTTGTCTGGAAAATGTGTCTATCCGGAAATTTTGCCAGACAAATTAAATTTTTGCATGCCTTTGATTAACGTCACAAATTGGATATTTTTTCCGGTGAACGGATAAGGCGTTACATGATCGGTTTGAGGATAACCTATATACCAGTAGATCTCGGAAAAATTAAATCTTTGCTCGGTTTTTAAAAGCCTGGATATGGTTTCTGCTGCTAGTTTGTGGTTAGATCCACCGAGATTTCCTTGGACAAAAATAAAACGGGGTATGTTTCTGGTGTTATAACACAAGATTTCACATTTAGTTACAACCTTGTAACACATAGATACAAAATGGTTAATCAATCCGAATACATTTCAGTAGACGAGGCTTTATTATTATTTGACAGTTCATTTGGTTTTGTTTGCTTGATATCGGTTCACAGTTTTAGTTCAGCCCCATGTTGTCAATAGATGACTTCGGCGAAGCGCATGTCATGATGGTTGCAAGTAGACTAGTATAATACTAGTAGTAGACTTGAATACTAGAAGGACTCGCGAAGCGATGGCAATGTTATTTATATCTTTGCTACGTCCTTGGCACTGTTCGGGCAAGGAGTTTAAAAACTAAAGGTAAACAGAAAGTTCATGCGCGAGGCTATATTGTCAGCCAGTCTCAAACGACTCTATGACTTCATTGCGCACTGAAGCTGCCAAACAGGATTCATGGCTCAGTTCCAAAATTTACAAATCAAATAAAAGTCGAGCCTAAATTCAACATACAGAATAATTCTAAAGTCCAAGTTTAAGTTCATTGTTCAGAGGACCGTTGGAGTTATGGGACCTGCTTGGCAGCGGTGGCAGTGTGTCGTCGGCGAGCACGTAACTTGTCTTCCCGATCTCCCCCCCACACTGCGCACAACCTCGGCACTCTTCCTCACCACCGCGCGCCATCTGGCCCGGTCACTCGCCGGTGTCTCCAGCTACTGATGGCTGATACCCGCCAGACCAAGCAGACGTTTTAATGTGCCCTTGTTAAGGGGAGCAGAATGGCGTCCATCTCCAAGGTTTGCTGTAAAGACATGTTTCTGAAGGAAGAAGTGGACCCAATGTTACTGACCACGCTAGACGACTTCACTAGTTCTAGCAGTAGTTCTGTAGAAGTCTCAAACCCTGCCGACTTCGTCCGACAGAACGGTGCCCAGTTCTCCGTGTACAGTGTGGACTTCGACAGACGCGTGTTGGGACTGGTTAGAGTTAGAAAGGGAGTGAATATCCAGAGAGCCCCGTTCTTCTTTCAGGTGAATACCATTATAACATGAAATTGGAGACTTAAACCTCAAAGATGTGTCGTCATTATATTCGAAAAACCAAATGACGATCTGACGTACTTTCAATAGATAGAGCTTTGACAGTAAACTTGCAGACTGACAGGCCGAAAGTGCACGAACCTACTAGTAACTTAAGTAAAAACGTTGAACTTTATTCCAACACACAATTTTACAGATAAACTTCCATGATAACTACCAGTAACTTCTTGTGACAAGTCCTAAGCATTGGCTGTGTGACTAGACCTTCCTGTCAATCTGCGGTTACAACACCTGTCACTTTACTTCATATTTTCTCTGACCCTGAATGAAAAACAACAACAAACAAACAAACAAAAAGTGAACTGTAGACTAATTTGCTCTTCTGCAGACTAATTTTATCTTCTCATGAATAAACAAAGTTCAAACAAGCAAACTTACAGGAAATATACTTCCTAAACTCATCGGGAGAACGCAGAGGAACTATTCCTGCTTCCGCGAACTGCAGACTAATTTCAGACCTAGTTGATCTTCTCATGAATAAACAAGGTTCAAACAAGCAAACTTATAAATTAGTGCATTCCAGGCTCAGCGGGAGAACGCAGAGGAACTACTCCTCATCCCGTTTGACACGCTGCCTGCAGTGGCAGACGCGGTTCGGAAGGAGGCTGCAGCAGCCAGAAATATCTTCCTGCACAACACTGGTGAGAACACCTTCAGAAAAAAACATATCTAGTAACAATATAAAATGAGGAAAGAAGTTCAAGCCAAGGTTTAAATATGTCAAAGGAACAAATAAAACATGGCAGCATAGAACTATCGCAGAGTGGAACTCACTGTCACCAAGTACAGTAGGGGCATTGTCAATAGATAGCTTTAAACAATGTCTAGAGCTAGAAGTTCAAGGGTTAGGTGTAACAAGTCGATCGGTGTAATATAGCCAGCTGCCGCCGCGCCGCGTGCCTGCGAAGCTGGTGTGTTACGCCGAAAGGCGGTTATACCGGCTATACAGATACAGATACAGAGCATACAAACAAGTTGATAACTCCATTACTGTCACAAGTAGTACAGATTACAGACCCATTAAAATGTCCGAACTTTTTCCATACCTGTGTTCCCAATTTGAAACGCAGTACTGCACAAATTGTGCCAAGAATAAGACTTTTAGATGTCTTTACATACCAGGGTAGTATCCACACTTCCATGCAGACAATTAGCAGTTTGACACATATTATGTTAGATGTGTAATGTTTGGACAGGTCGATGTGGTTCCACGCTGCTGTGTAAAGCAATGGAGGCAACAACAGAAGTACAGGCAGTGTCTGAACCTGATGTGTACACATGGATCTATGTGGTACGTATATGTACATCACACTTCTAATCTGGAAAATGAAGAAGGCATCTGTCCGCATCTGTTACAGTAAGATATAGTGCTTCCCACGCTATATGGTGTATAGGGTAGCCCATCTCAGTTTCTAAAGCCCTTGGGCCACACAGCTGTGCATGCATCTATTAAAATGTACCCTAATACATGTATGCATGCATAATGAAATACAATCTGACCATTAAAGCTAGTTTTTGTGAAACACTTTAATAGTACTATATCTGTTGTTGATATTTTAAAAATTACATTGAAAGATCTTATGTCTACATATTTAGGTTGGTCTTGGCAGTAGACATATGATAAGATTGTAGGAAATGAGCATTACTTTGTTTTAACAGTATGCCCAGGCCCATGACTTCAACCTTACTCCAGCGGAAGAAGAGGACATCCTTATGGTACTGAGATGCAGCACCATTCTACTCAACTTTTACCTCCTGCAGAACGACCAGTCAAGACCAGTCATCTGCTACAAACTCCGAGGCTTCGCCATCTTCATCGCCGACCTTCTGCAAAGGACCATTCCTGAAGCCAAGACAGTTTTTCTATACAGAGATCTTCCAGGTTTCTTTGACTCCTGGATTAGTGTGTCATTTTCTGGTAGTTACTGGAAGTATTTCTTAACGACAGCTTTAAAACTTGACCGTTTCTTCCCTGCTCACAAGATGATGCATATGGTAACGTACTTTTAAAAGGATTACATAGATGACCCAAGCCTGGCCACATACACTGGTAGAAGAGGTATACCCTTTTTCTTTGTTGCGACTTGGCTGCTACGTATGCAGAAGGCTTATGAGTTGATCAAAAATGATCCGGCAAACTTCTTCCATGCGTGCCTAAGGTGCGACGAGTTGGTAACACAGAAGGAAAAGATTGTCCTCGACATTATGAAACAGGTTGGCATTGATGCCAGTTCTGAGGACTGTTCAAAGATGAGGGAAATATTTGGAGTGAACAGCCAGGAAGGTACCAGCATGTGTAGTGTGAGGAAGATAGGGGATGGGTCAGACAGTTCTTGGGTTGGAGCCTGGGAGAGAAACCTGTTCTCAACTGTTATAGATCAATTTCAAGGTGACATTGATGATCCAGAATTTACACTGGAAAAAGCAGGAGCAAGTACTTGAGCAAATAATATCATTACTGTGGCAGTATAAACTGGATAGTGGTGCATACCGGTTCACTGGACTTGGATCCGGACTTGTAAAAATGTTTAGGTTCAAGTCCCAAAAAAACTAAAAGTCAAGAACCGAGTCCGGACTTATTACCATAAAAGACCATTTCACATACCACTTTTCTTTTTAAACCACCTAAAACCTTCCGTAGATTCCAAAATCTTTGCTGCAAAATGAAGAAAACATTGCCATCAGGCATCGTCAAGTACCAGCCTCCATGTTATGTGGCCAAAGTTTCGCCCAGACAACATTGCAAGGTAGCCAACATGCAATTTTGTATATGCCATGGGTTTACAAAAATGTAGGTCCGGACTTAAGTCCGGACCTGAACCTAAACCTCTGGACTTGAATCCGGACCTGAACCTGAAATTGGGTTTAGGTATGCATCACTAAAACTGGACCAGATACAGTACACATGCACTGCATCGGGACATCAGCAGACATACTGCGCCTGCACGAACATGGAATTTTGTTGTTTTTGTTCACTACTAAACTGTTAACTTAACCCTTGTCCTGATGGCATTTTTTACACAATATTTTTCAATAATTTCACGTCTTAATCAGGTCATAGACCCCTGACTTTTTTGCCCTTGGTGGCGTAGTTCGCGTCAGAATTTTGCTGATTGCAGACACAATATCTTTTCTGACACACCGTTTGAAAACTATAGATGCGCAGGTGCAGTAGGTTTTGCCGACATGCTCACGTTGCCTTGGTATTGTTGTTTGACTCTGCATTACCCATAATGCCAAGCGTCTAGATCTCCCAGCATGCAATTGGCCCCCCACCCAGCCCCCGCTGAAATGACTGGACTGCACAGTTCAAAGGTCACGTACAAAAAGTTTTATTTTTTTGGAACAAGATTTACAATGCATGATATACAGTATCAAACTCTAACCTCTAAGAGGGTAAATCACTAGCATTTGGAAGTCTATTCTTACCAATAGTATATACTAAAGGTTAAGGAAGAATGGCAATTTGAATTATTATCTTATGTAGATAGTAAAGGGAATTGAAATGGCACCCCTTATATAAGTAACTGCATTAGGAATATCAACTGTACAGATATACAATAGTTAGGACAAAAGGACAATTTTAAACTGCAATAGTAAAGTTTTAAGTTGCACTTAGAATGACAAGTACACAACTTGAAGTCCTCAAGTATTTATAAGTCAATGTTTTAGTATACAATTTGTTAACTTCTTAAATATGGAAGGAAATGTTGCTACTCATTGATTATTAAGTGGTCCTTCAATTGAGAAATCTGTGTTATTTTTGATATGAATGTTTTGAAATTCAGTTCATCTCTTATGGTTTAGTCATATTCTGAGATACCTCTGCTGCTGTTCTATTCTGTGTTCTTCCTCCCTCCTGTGGATGTCGTCTTGTTCGAGTTCCTCGTGCGAGGGGTGCCACATGCGGGACAGGGCGCGCTCCATGGCGAAAATGTACACGGTATGGGACGGCACTGCCGATCTGTTCACCTGTAATCAGGGTTTTTACAGTAAGGCATCGAAAAGTTCAAGACAATTAACAGTAGACACACATAGGAAGTATATGGTGTGTAATGGCACTGCCCATTTGTTAGAGTTTTTACAGTAAGTGCTCCAAAATGGCATGGCAAAAATGTTGACATTTTACAGTAGGTTTTGAACACTCAGGGCTCGAAATACTGGGTGCATGTGCACCTTAGTACACCCAAATTTGGAGCTTTCTACCCAATTTTTTTCTGTGGGTGCACCATTGTACCCAAATACATGTATTTTTAAAGGTTTATGCTTCTAAAGAAGTTAAATGTATACAATATTCAAGTGTCATATAAATAATGAAATCATGCTAATAGCACTTTTCTTTACAAATGAAACATAATTAGTTTTTGCTGACATTCTACTTATTTTATCTTACATGGTGCACCCAAAAAATTGCACCAGTGCACCTATTCCCCCAAAATGAATTTCAAGCCCTGACAATACCACGACTACCACGTGACTCACCCCCAGTCCCGTCACCACGTCCTGTAGCGAGATGGGCGGTAACGAGGGCGGTTCCTCGCTGCTATGGCACGCCGCCAACATGGCCGCCTCCTGTTCCCCCTCCTCCCATGTGGACCTCATCCCGGGGATGTGGCCACTACTGATGGACACTGTCGTAGCACTGCACAGCACAACAAAAATCAATTTCAAACAGAGCCTAATACTATAAACCTTGCCTTGTTACCAAACCTGATTTAGCTCTAGCATCTCTTGAGAGGACAAGAGACTTTGAAGCTAAATTAGGTTTGGTAACCAGGCTATTCATTATGATATGCATGTACCATTGAATACTAGAGTTTTCCTTTAATTTTACACATACACACCAGGATTTCAAAGATATGACTTGGTACCACAGACATGGTGGTACATGTACCATAGACATGGTAGTACACAGACATGGTAGTACCACAGACATGGTGGTACCACAGACATGGTAGTACCACAGACACAGTAGCACCACAGACACAGTAGCACCACAGACACAGTAGCACCACAGACACAGTAGCACCACAGACATGGTTGGTAGTACCACAGACACAGTAGCACCACAGACACAGTAGCACCACAGACATGGTAGTACCATAGACTTTGTAACTACCTTTCTGAAGTGGAGGGAAGTCTTGCTGCGTTCCTGAGACATGACTGTGCGGAGGTTGTCCCCATCCCGTATCTAAAGCTGCCTTCTCTCGTCCTGTAGGCTCTTCTCCTGGTCAGTATGGCACTCAGGATGTCCTTCAGACAATTCTGTGGTCAGACCGCAGGGGAAAAGACATGACGCACATGTTGAATGTGATAGACTGAATTTCTCCTGCTATTCCTTATTCATCAGATAGGTGGCTGCAGAAATCCATTATTGGTCCGTACAGGAAACCAAACCAACATTGAAAATCAAACCCTGGTTAGCTATACACACCAATTGTCATAGCCTTCAATATGTGTTTTTTTGTAAAACTATGTAAGTGTAAGCACTCTGTACAGCTATATGTTTCTAGATTTGTAAGTAAGGGTGGGAATCAAGTAACCTGTATGTGACATGATTGGTATGTTACATATTTTCTGACCCTTACGTCTTCCTGCATGACCTCAATAAAGAGCAGAGAGTAGGCTGATTGGACTGTATTTCAAGGAAAAAAACAAACAAACCTCCGTAGCGTACAGGACCAGGTGCACGGCCTCGTCCTGAGTCTGCTCCAGCCCGCACTCCCAGGCGGTGACCATCACCCGACCGGTCAGCATGCCCAGGTCAGGTAAGGTCATCTGTCTGGCACAGAACCCCACCAGCTCGCTCTCCTGGTGGTTAGACTTGATGGTGGTCTCAGGCAGGTCCATGAACGGACTGGCTGGGACAAACCGGTGCTGAGGAAAACAGAAAAACATGTGTCCTATGTACACAGGGGTCTCACTAGGCCGTTTGAACATAGGGGCCCCCTACACTGTGATTCTAATCCCCTACGCTATGATTTAGCCCCCCTACACCATCTTACAACCAATGTAGGGGTGTGACTTCTAGGGGAGAATCCTATGACCCTTTGAAAAACCTTTAAAAAATAAAAAATTTGACTTGTTATACCTGGGCTACGATATTGAGGTCATAGCAATGATACATGCTGCTTTCTATGTGTAGCATAGAAAGAGTGTGTTAAACACACCAGTTGACTAGCCCTCTGCTGTTCAAAGTGCTTGCACAACTGTGTGGCCCGTGAGCTATAGAAACGGAGAAGGAAGTGGGAAGGATTTAACTAACTTAATTAAGTTCCTCTTCAGCCAAGTTACCTAAGGACAGGTGAAGCATGATAGAGGTCATAAAAGGTTGTATGCTTACCTCAAAATTGCCCTTTGGAGTTTTTATTTTCTTTTTGACTTTTGTTTTCTTGAGTTTTCCAGGAGGAAGAGTTCCTACAACTGCTGCCGCCTCCTTGGTGACAACTGAAAGAAAACATGTGTCATAGACTCTTACAACAGCAAAGAAAATGCACACTATAATTCCATTTCATACACTGAATGATCTACCAGTACCTCCATTCTGCCTTTAGAGTGGACATAGTTCATGTACATACAAATAGAAAAATAAGATACTCCTCCTCACACATGTTCTACTGGTGAATGATTACCACTGTTACACTTGAGATATACAAATGTCTGGGAAGTATTTTCTCCATGATCTTGTGCAGAATTACATGTATTGAGTGACTACTTACTGGCCTTCTGTTGAGGTGTAAACTTGCCAGCCTTCTGTTGTGCAGGGCTGGTCTGCATGGCCTGGCATTTGGCCAGGATCGCCAACAGGAACTCATTGTGAAAGTGAACTATGCAACGAAAAAAAAAAATCTTTTAAAAAAAATTCTGAGCATATCAAATGTATTGCTTCAAAGACATCAAAATTTAACTATTACACCGTTATGATTGCTTACAGTTTGGATGCACATCAAATAACTTTTGTAAACTTGTGACCTACCATTGTCCTGAGTGAGCAGTCTCCTGGCCTCCATGTCAAACTCCTCTTTGCTGATCTTCTGTTTGTACCAAAGTTTCATGTTGGCCCAGTACCTATAGTTTACACACATAGAGATAGACACTTTCTTCAGCAGAAAAAATAATATTTACCTCCAAAATATATCACTCTCACGTACGTTAATAATCAGAAAAAAGTTGCATGAGAATCACGTGTATTTTTTTATATAGTTATTACAGTGAATACACTTGGCATTTGGCTAAGGAAATCCAGAAAAGTGTACTCTCATTTTTGACAACACGTCCAAAATACACTGCCCCCCTCCCACCCGTGTTTTCAAAGCTTCGCGTTTCCCGCCACAAACTCGGCTCACAACAAGCGAAGGAAGACGTTTCCTTTCAAAATAACTTAACTCTGATATTCTTAAGACTCCAGCCCTTGTGTAGAAATAGAAAATACGAGTCTTACTGCTTGATATTTTCGCCCAGCGCATCGCTAAGGTGTTTGCGAGCGACGTTCAGGTCCACCAGCGCAGCCATCTTTGTCGCAGTGCATTATGGGAACGACGCCTACCTGTCAAAGGTTCAGGCCCCGAAAATGCTCGCCTGCAACGGAATAAATTTTGTGATTGCAGGTAGAAATTAATAAAAGTTGGATCTTTTTTACAATGAAGAATTTGAAATGGCTGTTAGAGAATTAGACAGTATCTGTACATTACAATATTCGGAGTCTGTTCAAAATCCTTGCTATTGTGTGTGCAAAAGTGACAGTAAAATTTTTCTGATAGAATAATAGTATTATATAAAGCAAAATGCATTAAAGTGGAGTTTTTTCTATTTTTCCCTGGCGCGTGTGTAACATTTTTGTGTGTCACGTTTACTACTAGTACGCCTTGTATAGCTGCAATAATTATTTTCATCACTAGAGACCCTCACTGCGACGTCCGTTTCAATAGACTGAACACGCATCTTGAAGAATAACATGTGAGCATGAAGCATAAGATTATGCAGAACCATTGTAAAATTGCGAAAAAGGGCTCATTCTGAACGTTCGCACACTCCTTATATTTTTAGCCCATATCTTCATGGTTCTTCGCGAGATGACACACTTCATATTGCGATTGGCCACGGCAGTCCGACCAATTTCCCGACGAGACAGGCCACCGGAAAAGCTCTGATGGAAGGCATATGTGTGGCCGAGACCGTGTGCTATTCTGTATTTATCGGTATAGCCGGTGCCTTTCGGCGTAACGCACCTAGCCTCCACCAGGCCTTCCTACGGGGGTACGGATCCGGTAATTCGGTAAAAAAAAAGGGTGAATAGTTGGCCAGGAGAGTCAGTCCGCGAGAGTTTTAATTTCCTTCCTAACTGCGCGGGCAAATGAACTCCACGCTGGCTAAACTCCCCTAGTCAAGTTACTCAATTATTCTCCCTATTGGCTAAATTTTACTTTTTTGACCCCGCGTTGTTAGTCGGTAGAGCGATTGCTAACGTTAGTCTCTACCAGACTTCTAAGAAGGCTGAGTAATAAATAATATAGCCTCTACCAGACCTCTCTGTGGACGCTCCAAAATCTCTGTGCCTTCAATCGGACTATGTACAGAAAAATGCAGGTGTCAGCAAAAAACAGAAGATCATTAAATCTACAGAAGTTTTAATGAGGTGTCTCTTATCTTCTCGCGATCTAATGGTGGGTGTGGCTTGTTGTGGCAATCTCCCATTGCCTGGTGGGTTAATAAGACCTGTATAATCACCATGTTTGAATAAAGTCATAAAACAGTTAATCTATAAAGTATAGCCAAGGACATTAGTCACATTACACAGAAATGTCTTTGCTATAGCCTACAATTTTATGGACTTCGTCATGTGCGTTCAACATGCTGAAAATAGAAACAAGCTAATCCAGTCCAACCTACACAGAAAATGTGTGATATAGTTTTTTTTCTCACCCCATCCATTGGTTGAGAGTGGGCGTGCGTTTCGAGACACTTGGTTTGATTAACTTTAATGAACCGAAAAAAATAATTGAGTGGCGTACAGCGTATCTAATTAGCATTTCTGTTCATGTTGATATGCTAGGAAACACGAACTAGACGAACGAACTTTTGTCTTGTTCTGAAACCTTTTTACAAACTACCCAACTCGCCGAACTGCCCCTACAAGTAGATAAAGGCTACATTGATTACAACTGTAGCTTCGGGCGATGGTAAACTGTTTATCCGGTACAACACACGAGTCGAAAAAAAAAACTTTACTTTATCCTGACCCGTCCTAACGACCAGAGATCCTGTAACAGGGTAAATGTCTGGAGTTGTTTCCTTGGCGGTGTGTTTAGCAACAAGATCTGCCGAACGTTGTACTTGAGTTTGCATTGCTTGAATGGGAGCCGCGGCGATATATTTTGTTTGGAGAACGCAGGGGTTTTCAGTAGCCCGCAGGGGAAATGGTCGAAGTAACCAAATAGGGGTAATTGTTTGTCTATTGGAACAGTTCATTTTGCTTTAGGGGGGTTAAAATCTTAATTTGTTTTAAGAGTACATTGAAGATATATAAACTGACAGGTTACTACCTGTATTTACTCGTAAGTGCGCTGCAAATATGCATGTGGCTATTATAAATATACTTAAGCTACAAAAATGTTCATATCAAAGATCAGTTTACTCGTGAAATTCTAAACGCCCCCATATTTCTGAATCGATACGCCCCACAAGATGTTTTGCAACTCAGAAAGGCCCTGGGTGGCGTGTTTACTGCGACCTCTCTTAGTTGCTACGACCGCGACCACGGCTTCATTCAGTCTTCATTTCTGGGTAAAAGCCGTTTATTATTCCCCATCAGTCACCCATGTAGACTAGCGATGTCGTCCTGCGGGGACCCATGACAGAGAGCATGTGCCAGAGCGATGTGGTGCACGGGTTCGCGGTGTACCGGGACCGGGAGCTCTCAGCAACCTCCTGCAGACTGAGGACGACCTCGACCAGTTGCACGCTTCACGGGCGAAGGACGCGGACGCCTTCTGCGGGTGGATCCCGGACCCGCGCGCGCCCCAGCGCCGCCCTAAGGACAGCCCCAACAACAAACCCCCGCCCAAACGGCTCAGGAGCACCAAGGAGAGAAGACTCAGCCAGCAGAACCTCCGTGCGACCTACGAATTTCGACACTATCGCGACATCGGGCGCTACATTCAACAGTACCGGAGAGAACACTCCTGCACCGTGGCCCCTCGGGACACCAACCCTGACTTCACCTCGGACGCTCTGGTAGCACTTCTCAGAAAGACAGACTCACAGAAGTCCTACTTAATACCCCGAACAAGGGTCCAAGACATCCCGGGTTGTTCCTTAGAGCCGCCGAAGTTGGGAGTCCTCCGCAGAGCCGTTACGGGCACGTCCAGAGACTGGCATTCCTTCTCGGGTTCATCAGTATCCCGCCCGGTCACCGAGGAAGCGCTAACAACCAGCCATTCACCGCCTCAACTTTCACAACAAATTCCAGCCAGGGGGCCGGAAAGGGTGGTGGCCGGTTCTGGGGACGCTAGCCCGGCCGGCTGCGGCCTTATCCACTTCACCTCCCAGAGCCGACCGAGCACGGCAACCACGGAGAGCCGAGAGTCGGGGTCGAGCTCCAACAGTAACTCCAAATCCCTCCCGAACCCAGGAACACTCACTCTAGCGTTTAGCATCAACGGAAACTCAACCAGGCAGCAACAACAACGACCGCCTTCAACCGCTGCTACTGCTAACACTAGTAGTAACCGACCCGCCAAACCTCAATACACATCCATAGTGAGGTAAGTGTGGCAGAAGTAATCGTGAGTTTTGGAACCGCCCTTATCAAACCACTTGGGCAGTTCTTGAGACATACCTTTGTTGCGCGGACACGAAAATATGACCACGGCAGTCAATAACCACAGCACGGTAATCAGTAAAGTTGAAAAAGTTGCCGAAAGACTCATCTTTAGAATTGTATCTTATGTTTGCAGTTTGTGTGTCTATTTTAAACATCGCTGTTATTGTATTCTTGTGTCTCACGGGTCTAAATATAGGACGAAAACGCGGGCATTCAGTGGCGGTATTCAGTATAATTGCCTTGGACGATGTTCCCGCCCGTAGGCCCCCATACTTCGGCAATCGAGATGTCTTTGTTATTTCCGATGCTATTCCGCTGGTATTTTAAAACCTTACGGTAGCAAACGACGTTGTACTACTATATTGTGTTATCTGTAAGCTGAGATTACTCTTACAACGTTGTTTTCTTTCTCTACAAAAATTCTCTCGAGCACTCAAACGCCCCAAAATCCCCACAAATTCCCCCAACGTGTCAGTATGGTGACGAGGTGCACACTTTGCATTATTCATGAAAAATCCTTTATCGCTGTAAGAAGACGTAATCCAGATGACAGATGTTTACAGAAACATTTTATATAAGGAATTCACAACTAAATTTTCACATCGAAATGATTTAATTGACGAACTAAAAGTGGCGAAATTCCGTGAAAGATTTGCAGTCAAATTAGTGGCTTAGAGCAAGTAACCTCCTTGCTTCGAGCGTGCTTTCGCATTTTATATTTCTAGTGATTTAAATGCTTACAAAATACTCCTTGTCGTTGTAAAACAAGAAGCTGAGGTGTAAAATGTCAGAACAGAGGGAGATTCCATAAATTTTAGTCCCGCAGAAGTCTTTTTCCTATTGAACCGGCACGTTTTGTTGATGTTTCCTCGCTTGTATCAGCTGGAAGCTGTCAATAAATTCAAGAATGTCGCGAAAGAATGCAAACAGAAGTCCCGCGGGGCAGAATGTTAGCAATCTGGTGGTTCTTGTCACCGCGTTCCTAAAAACTTTTCTCGTATCGCTCAAATTAAACTGTAAAGAGTGAACATGTATTTACAATAGAAAGTGCAGCTACAGTTTGCAACGTTATACAAAGCAGATAATAGTGCTATAATTGAGTAAATAAAATTGAGTTTTTGCCATCTGATGAACAGCTGTAAATGGTCATTAACACCTAGTTGAAAATGCATGAAATTGGTGTAAAACAAGAACCGTTCCTTTCAAATTACTTTCTCTGAATCAAATGAAACGAAACATTCCTCCATTAGATCCAGTATTACATTTTTTATTATACCTAATTACGTTGCAGTATGTACGTGTGTGTTCTTTTGCAAGATTATAAAGAATGCCACATTGTATGCGGTGTCCTAAAGTTGAGGGTTACTTTCAAAAAGCAAAAAGTTGCAATATCGGTTTACGACGTTACGTAGATATTGCACTAATTTGCTTTTGAAAGTGGTACCTACCACTCATCGGTTTGTCTTTACTCCTGAATCTAGGTTAGCATCAGTATCATGTGTTGTCCGTATTGTCACCTACTTGTAACCCTTTTGAAAGATACAAGTAAAACATTAATCATAAGAACAAGCATCTCAAAACACTATAACAGTATAAGGAATGCGTGTAATCTGGCGTACGACTAGAACTAATTATGTCGATTTCAATCATATTGGGTTCATTTCGCTCAAACTTTTTTTAAAAAGTAACGGAATCTTCTCCGGTGTCCAATGATCGTCGAGAAGAGTAAACTTAATTCCAGTCCTTTGTACGTTTTGTTTGTGGATAACAGTAATGAATAGATGGTTTATTTAACTTGAGTGAGGAGTGGGGTACTATCCCGATAGTACACAGTAGTTGCTTAGCGAGTTGTTTGTTGTGTACTCGGTACTAGTAGATGTGGATTAGTCAATAAGTACTTTCTTTAGTATTCTAGCCTGGTAACCATTCAGGCTCCGGCCGGCTTTACGGACCCCGTGAGCATAGGACATTTTTTTTGACAGCTGGGCTGGCATTCCTGATTTCTTACTGAGTCCTAGGCGAATAACTAGTAATTACCTTCGCCAAGAAGGTTATGTTTTCGTAGGCGTTCGTGTGTGTGTCTGTCTGTCTGTCTGTCTGTCTGTCTGTAAACACGATAACTTGAGAAGGCTTAAATGGACTGACTTCATATTTGGTAGGTGGGTAGGTCTTGATGAGACCTCGAAATGATTAGATTTTGGGCCCCCTGGCGGCTTCTTATGGTACTGCAGCTGAACTTCCGGTTTTGATATCTCGTGATCTGGACCTGCTAGGGTCACGAAATTTGG
The DNA here is from genome assembly GCF_001625305.1 of Branchiostoma belcheri. Classification (NCBI taxonomy): domain Eukaryota; kingdom Metazoa; phylum Chordata; class Leptocardii; order Amphioxiformes; family Branchiostomatidae; genus Branchiostoma; species Branchiostoma belcheri. The sequence goes on from NW_017802947.1 coordinate 370,532, forward strand.
ATGGTAGGTAGCTCTTGTGCTGGGGAATAAGTGACATAGGTTTGGGCCCCCTATCGGCTTGCTCAGGAACTGCAGGGCCATTTCTTTGAAAATATTCATAAGAGGATAACTCAAGAATCGGTGGACGGATCATCATGATTTTTGTTATGTAAGTAGCTTAAGTGATGCTTGACATAATTATGCGACAATTATGCAAATCTGGACGTAATTTGCATAATTAATGAGGAAATTCGGTAAATCAGCTGCATTACATTATAGGACTATTCAAGCTTGAGACATATGTAATTGACAACGAGAAAAACACAGGCAGATATTAATTATGTAAATTAACACTTAATTTGCATAATTAATGAGAAAATGTTATAATTCCATAATGGTAACTGCCTGGAATTTCATACTTAGTGTATTTGCAAGTTAAGTGAATGTGAACATCATTAAACATAATTTATTCAAATAAGGACCTCATTTGCATAATTTATGAGGTAATGATAGAATGGCTTTCTTTTTTAAGATAAGGCTGTCTTTTATGGATAATATGATCAACTCATATAATTCATGCAAATGAGGATCCTATTTGCATAATCAGGAGGAATAATCTTTACTTTGTCATAAAGATTAACATCATTTGGCGAAGGTATGAGATCGTGGGACTCTAGTTACTAGTAAAACTGACCCGTAAAAAAACCCGTACGCTATTAAATAACACTCCCAGCCCAGCACCCAAAGAACCGAAGAGATACCGGGGAGCCTACAAGGATATTGCTGCATGCTGCCAGGCTACACGTACATACAGTGGCTTTCGGTGTATCAGGCTTACTCTATCTCAAAGCAAATGATGTAAGGCAAATATCCCAAGATTGTTTTTTCACAAACGGCCGTACCAAACCAGACACTGGAAGTAGAAAAAAAATGTAGCGCAATTCCGTTTCAAAAGGTGGCCGTTCGTAACATTACAATTTTGCCTTTCGACATCTGTTTGAAAAGTAATTTAACAGACACGGCAGTCGTAAAAAAAACGTAATAACTAAACATCTGCGCTTTCTTTCCGACGAAAAAACCCCCAAACTTGAGTGTCCTTGGGTCGTCCTTGACGGCAGTTGTTTTCCATCAGCTGTAGAAGGTTCTCTTCCTCAGACCGGAAGCTCTTTCCCCAAAAGAATACTCACAACATGTTGACGTCATCTCAGCTAAAAGTCGTCTGCAAACTTCGTCAATGACCAAATCCAGCCACCGTACTTCCCCGAATTATTGCACTAGTGAGATATTGACGTCTGTATCTATACGTTAAACGTCTTGATTGTATCAAGGACTTACTTGTATCTCCAAGTTGAAAATCAATATTTTTTTTTCAATTCTGGAAAATGCACGATTTTCAGTGACGATTGCAGTAGGGAATGTATAATAGTAGTGGTAGTTAGGAAAGCTTGAAATATGCTAGTTTTCAAGTAGTTAGAGGACAAGTAATACATGTAACTATATCAACGGGGTGACGGTCTTACTAGTATTTGATTGCCTCCCTAGATACGTATGTACAATACATTGTGTTGTACCAAGGACCTCCTTGGTTGTACCTACATGTATCTTTGAGAAAATGTTTGTTTTCTCCTTTTACAAACACAACCATTTAGCTCAGCTTGTTTACCGTTGACCAAAGCCGCCGTGGTCTTTATTGATTCTGTCCGAAGAACAAACTTGACTGACAATGGCCCGAAAACCTGAATACGCCGTATATATATAACTGCACAAACGAAAACAAAAAAGAGACGCTCTTGTCGCTGAACTCTGCCCTAAACTAACTAATTGCATAATAAATGTAACGTTACTGTTTCTTTTGAGACTGTTTTTATAATGCCACAATCAAGCCTGGTTAGTGTTTGACTACTGAAATGTACCGAAATTTGTGTTCCGAAGATCCCTTCAAAACCTGTGTAGTTTGACCCCCCCCTCCCTGTGCAATTCAGTGACGAGACCCCCCTCCCCCCTGCACGAGCTGATTTTTACACCTAGCGTTTCTCTCTACAAACTAAAATAGTACAATAAGAATGACGCGTATGCTTCAGTGTGTCCTCAGGGAGGCCAAGATATGACCTCACAAAATAGGGACAAATACTTCTTCGCTTATCGCTTGTAGTGTGGCATCTTTTCAGTCAAATTGTCACGAAATACTTGTACGTTTGATTGCATGTCTAGCGTTAGCAAGCTACGTTACCTTTGTGGTCTGTTTGTTGCTATTTTACAAGGCAATGTTTTCTGTTTGAGAGTCAACGTTGTTCTGAAATAGTTTTTATGGTGGTCTTGTTGTTTACATTGTAACAAACTGTAATAAATTGGGGGGTTGAATAGATCTATAGCTACCGAGTTTGGAACACAGAATCCTTTTAGTTGCCGAGTATTCATTCCCTTACAATGTTACTGAAACAACAAGTGAAGAGTAGGTTTGAATTTCCATGTATTTTGAAACGCTACAAAAGTTGCGCTTTTAATGGCTGACATTGTTCCAACTAGCGGTCCGCCTGAAAAATCACAAAAATGAAATCTTTTCTGGCATCCAATGCGATTTCAGGGCAGCAAAACTGGAAATATTCTGAAAACGCAATCTTTGTGATATTGGCACATACTGCTTCATATAAGCACATTTGAATCAGAATTTCATACTTTGAGCATTTAAAACTGCAGAAATAAGCCCCGAGATAAGTCCTCAAATGACTAGAATATTGGCTTTGAAAAATCTGGTTTCCACGGCCAAAAAACTGTATTGGATGCCTTTAAAAAGCTGGGCGGGTTGAGGTGACGGGTAGACGGGTGATGGATGTGTTGGGCTCGGTTCGGGACGGCCAGGGGCACCGGCGGAGAGACGCATTCCTGACCCCGCAGCTAATTTAAACAGTCGTTCAAGGTCGCACGTCACCAACCGTCGCGTTCCAACCAGGGTGCTGATGGGATATGCTGAAATAGACAGCTCAGCTGGACTTTTGAACGGTGGAATTTTTCCGTGAAAAAAAAAGAAGAAAGAAATAGAGAAAACTCATCACGATATAAGAATTCCCTTCCGTGATTACGTGTGCAGATATGCTTTGTTTAAAACAATGTGCCACTCACTATATCATCAATTTAGGGCGAAACCTATGAGCTAGCCAAAATATTTCGTATTGTCCAAGCAGTGTTTTTTAAATTATTTTTGGCGTGTTTTTAGGCTTTTTTTAAATACCAGTAACCCAAACCTCTGCTTGGAGAGTAAGTTTTTCGGAGAGACAGTAGAAAGGTTTGTTTCTGGACGCTGTTATATTTGGCAAACCTCCATCGTCCCCCTGTGGAAGGAATGCTTTCCGGTTTACATCAGAGCCGAAACACGCCGGAACAGACGCAGCGGTTGGCTAATGTCTACCGTAAAGGCTTATTTGCAAACGTGGTATACCGTAGAACGCAAAACTGTAGTGTATATCGATAATCATAAAAAAATGTAGAGAAAAAGGCCTTCCAGAAGTAATCTCAAAGCAGAAGTTAGGAGCCAAAATCTTAATGTTTCTCTCGTTTCTGGTACAGACTGCTTTCTTGACAAAAAAGGGGAGTCTTTTCACCTTCCAACATCTGCTTGGAGATTAGTGTGTACGTGTCCATCTCGTGGTCAGACCTACTAGGTCAGACCGGAAGTTTGAGTGACCCCTGCCAGGACGGGTGTTTGTTGTGTGAACTGGAGCGTGATGGGTGGTCAAATATGTCAACTGGACTGCATCTAATCGTCAAGCAGATGTATGGAGGAAATGTGGCAGAACGTTTTCTGGCTGCCACACCTCTCCCAGCAGAACGGGGCTACATGTACCAGAAACGTTCATTCCTTCCATGACTGCTTGTGCCGAACACAAACGATCGAAGTGTATCAGTAAGGAAATAAAAACACAACACAGTAGATATGGGAAAAACGTAAACTAAAAAAAAGATATATAATATAATATTCCCCTTGTTTTGCAATGAAAAAGATTGTCCGTCCGTCAGAAACGCCCCCACGAATAATATCCAAGGCAGTATCCTTTGGCCACACTCCTCTATGGATACAGCCTTGCCACCGTATGATCTGCTTGGAGATTACTCACAAAGCTCTTCCCCACTGTTCTTAGTTGAACTTGAACCATGGTTGAACCGTACGTTCTGAGAGACAACCCTTTGTTTCAGGAGCGATCCCGGCGCGGACTCCAAACAGGGTGATGTGCCGTCTGTGTCAGACATGAGCGCCACGGGAATCAACATCATGGCCATGGACAGACAGGTGAGAGGTTGTGCACATCTAGCCTCCACCAGGCTTCGGGAGACGGCTGGAAAGAGTAGAAATCGGTCAAATAGAGAGATATTAAACATGCCGAGGGGGTTGATCCGCTCTACAGGGTACGTTTTACCGCAAAACGCACTCTCTAGCGGACCAACTACCTCGGCATGTTACCTCTTCATTTGATGAGTTTTACTCTTTCCAGCCGTCTCCCGAAGCCTGGTAGAGACTAGTGTACATCATGTGTACGTGGGCTGGAGTTTTGTTACTACTTCGTGTAACTTAATTTAGGTCTAATTTAGGTCTCCGGATCCACTAGACTAACAACGATGACTGAAAAACAGCAAAATTTAGCCAAATAGGGAGAATAATTCGCCCGGAGAGTTTGGCCAAAAAGCGTCATACTCATAAGCATTGTAAGAATGAGATGAGTCAAGGGAAAAGAATTTCAGTGTTTGCCAAGCTAGGTGACTTTTCACAGAGGAAGCGACTTCTGTTACAAACAGGATATATGTGCTCATCTTTATTTGTCATCGCTAACCAGGTTATGTACGTTTTGTCGACGTCTTGCGTCTTGTCAAATATGTCAGTGTTTTTGTCACGTCACTTTTGCAGCTGGACACTTGGCAGGCCTTTGCTCCCTTACCTGCAGTACCAGACCCACGCAGTAGGAGCGTCCCTGTACCGTCCCGGATACCCAAACAGATCCACCCAAGACTTCGTTATACCATAGAAGCGAACCGGCGGCGGGCCACTCCCCTGCACCTAGCCCCTCTGTCCCCGCGTGTCCACCCGAGTGTCGCTGCCAGGGAGATGCTCGACCCGGAACTCAGGGTCTTGCGTGGTTTCGCGCCCAAAATGGCGCCAGGTGGCCTGCAGGTGTTTTGACGTTGAACCGTCTGTTCTGTCTACAGGTGCGCAGGTGGTTGGGTGTCTTACTGCACGGAGAGCGCATGCTTGTACTCACAATGCAAAACTTTTGAGATGTAGCGCATGAACTATTTATAGGAAGGCTTTGTCTTTCTTTCTTTTGGTGGATGGAATTCTGAACTGATGCACGTTTCTTTTACCCTTATGTATGCTTTCAAAGTACGCCACTGTTGCCTGCAAGCTTTTCAACGTTTTAGACACGCCACTTGCTCCCTGGTAGCTAAGCATATAACTTCAACAGTAGAGCGTTTTCTCTCACTTTCCAAATATGACGGCCATCTTGGTGGCCTTATTTGCATTTCCAAGCATACACAGCATTTTTGGGTTTTATCGGCAATGTTTTAAGTATTCCTCGGATAGTCTCCTTTTAAGCTATAGGCAATAGATAGTGGTTATTTAAACTCAGACCTCAAAAAATACGAAAACGCTCGAGCTGTTACTCAATGGAATGCTAATGAGGACACCAACATGGCGGCTGACACGGCGATGACGTCATGTGAAAACAACCCTCACCGTTGATGACTTCTCTCCACAGATATGGCACGACAAGAAGGGCCGCGGATACCTCAGCTTCGCAGCCCCCATCCGTAAATGATCCATCCCTGTTTGGTTTTGTCACTCTGTGTGAGTTTTGCGTCCTTCTGTGTGTCCACGTTTTCAAACAGGGGTCACACTTGCACGACGATTGTACTAATGCATGCAGAATGCAGTCTCCAAGCAAATGTAGGGTCCTGGTCGATGTTTTATGCGTTAGCTATAGGGGGAAGCAAAGAAAGAAAACAGCGGGCCTCTAAAAGAAAGACGTATAAAAATCTTAAAGAATGCATCGAACACTGACCCGGACCCTACATCTTGGAGATTATGCACTTTCCAACTTTTTTTCAGCACTTAAATGCACGTCTTTATTTTAATGCATGGTAGTCTTCCTGATATATCTTGATACTGAAATGTTTGCGTAACGAAACACGTGAAAAAGCCACATTTTGAAATTGTAACTTTATGTCTTTTTCTATGTTTTGTTCAGGATTTTTTGGAGCATCTAGAAAACTTCACCTGGCGAGAGAAGTTAAAACTGCTGAGCCTGCAGGAACAGCGGCCGCTGGGAGCGTGGTTCCGCCAGCGGGGACAACAACAACCCGCCAAACCGCCCGACACCGCCCGCGAAAAGACACCCGAGAAGAACAAGAGACGAGCGGAAAGGAATTCGCAGCGCTTCAAATGCCTCGCTCTGGACCCTGACAACGCTGTCATGGACCACTGGGAGGGAGATCGACACCAGAAGGAGAGGCACGCGCAGCTCAACCAGAAATCGCTAGGTGTCGTTTTGTTCAAGAAGTCACTGCTCCCCGAGAGGGACGTGAGAAAGAGACTGTTGTTTAACGCGAAGGGAGGAGGGTGGAAGACCTACGCGGCTTCCAACCTGAAGCCAAATCCTGTAGAAGGGTATCAGATACCCGATGACATATCGGCGGTGACGCAAGGGGTCGCTGATGCACGGGACACCAAAAGGCTGACTGAGATGGTGTCGATCAAGACACGGAAAGAACAACTCAAGTCGCCCGGCAAAACGGCACCGTTCTAAGGAAACCCAGAAAAATCGCCTTAAGAGAACAAAGCTTGTCTCCCAATGTAAAGCCATATATAACAGGACACAGACATCGAACATATTTGCTGGGAAACCATGGATTTGCCATCAGTACTTCTCGTGTTTAGACTAAGAGGAAAACATTAATTATCTGACCAAATCCGTCCGTTTATTTTAACGTCTATCTCGGGGATTTTACCGTCCGTCCTATATACTGTAAGTTCTCGAAATGACATTGTGTTGATCCATGAAGAAAGGAACGAAAGGCCATATCAATTTGTATTGCGAGAAACGCGCCATAGCTACTGAAAACGGTGAACAAAAATTATACTCCAGAACCGCCTACTACGGATAACTGTACGCTCAAAAGAAAGGCAAGCATGTAACTTATTTTCCGTCCACTAGATTGTAATGTTTTGAACTAGGCATCGGCACTTAATGTATTTCAACGTTTAAATCGTTTTCGAGAGCAAAGAATCCAAGTCCATACAATTGCTCGTAAACCAGTGGTGAACTGCCACTCGAGTAAGGCATATATTTGGTGCTGTTCCAGGGAGTTCAGTAGTCCCTTAAATGGTTTTCCCAGCCGCTTTCTTAATATGGACAACATGATACCTGAAGTGACTTCCATCCATGACAGAACGCCATATTGCAAAGCCACGAAACAAAAGCCATACCATGACAACAGGTTATCTAGACTGAACGACGTGTTTCTTGTTATTGTTACGACATACATTGTGTTTCATAAATACGCTGGAGCTTACATTTATATTACTCGAATATTTGTGAGTATATCTAAATATATATAACAAATGTGAACAATATACTTGTGTGTATCGATATAGCCTCAAAGGCATTGTTTATATGCGTTGTTTGTTTGCATCATGGGAATTATATTATCTTTTTTCGTCCAATGGTGGGGTCGGTAACATCATTACCGGAAAAGTATTTTGTGTACATAGAGGAAACTTCGAAATTGTTTTCGGATACGGAACGCTATTTTAGACGAATTATGACACAAAAACTATTGTACAATGTACTTCCAGGTACAGCAGTAAGTTTTGTTGGATACAGCTTATTTTTTGACGTTTATAAAGTTAGACATGAACAATTGTACGATCATGTGCTAACACGCATTTTCTACTGTATCTAGTGTGTAGTTTGTTGTGTTTTTGTAAGTATGAGTTGAATCTTGTACTGTATATGAACCTGAGAGGAACCCAGGACCAGCCATTGTCATGACATGAAATACAGAGGATATATATTTTTCTTCTTCTAAAACTGTAAATGAATGCTGCAGTGAGATATTTATATATTGCGGGAATTAAAAATGGCCTTAGATACTAGAACTCTTGTGTTTAAGTGTTGTGATCTTTTTTCGAAGGTACAAATGTAGACGTAAGCTCGTGGGCGCCGGCTGACACGCATGTCTTGCCAATAACATTTTACCCAACAACTTTTCATTTGAATTACACTTGCAAGATTAACGTTTGATTTTTCTAGTAAATAGACTACAACTACCACATTTGTACTGGCTACAAAATATGGGAAAACGGAAAAATACCGGTACTGCTTTTTATAAAACAAAGTAGTCAACATACCACATTAATACAATTCTCACCATTCTGGGTAACATGAAAGTATTTATTACGTTCTTACATCCACACATCCCTTTGTGTGTTGATTCTTGAGTAAAAGTGTGTATCAGCTATGGGACTGGTTTATTGTCCTGTGTCTACCATAATAACATCATATTGGCAGTGAAATAATTAACCTTAGTTATAATGCATGTCCCACAGTTAACTTTGGTATGTGTGCTTATTTTCGGTTCACTAACAGACACAAACATCAACATACAATAGATTGACTGGTTCTACATGTTATTACAATCAATATTTACAATTCATCCTATTTACTTGGATGGACCAAGACCTATAGTGAGATAGGTGTTGGTTGTCGTTTTTCCATGTTTTGGATAGTCAAAATAGCCGTAAAAACACTTAGGTATTCGGAATAATCTTGCAGCTAGCCTGAAATGGATTATGCGAATGGCAATACGTTTACTACAAGTAGACAAGTGTGGACATTATATATTACAAGAGGCAGCAGCAAATCTAGATGTTGAGTGTGGAAAGTGCAATTCAGTGGGTCTGGAGCTAACCTGGGATATTTATCATTTTTCAACCCCTTAAACCATCTGCATTTTGATAGGAAAACCTTAATTGAGTAACTCTCAGTTGGCCATGAATCAGAATATTGCACTCAAAAAGTGAGAAGTCTTCTACTTACTTAACTCCACATACATGTAAAAAAACACTAGAATATACAAAAAGGAATGTATGAGCATGACAATGATTCAATAACATAGATCTACAAATCATCACAGAGGATAGGCAATTTTCTACAGAGCAATCACAAAGCAATATCTTTTGCTCTCTTTCCAGATATACTTTCATATAGGATAGGATAGAAGGACAAAACTTGTAAATTAATGGTTCTTATTCACTACATTGAGGTCTCAGGTCTTGTTCCCTTTTATACGAAACTTATAATACATGTACATGTATTTGTCAGTCTATAATAATATGTAATACATGTATCTGTCAGTCTAATGACTAACTTTTACTTCGTCTATATTCGTCTGATATCATTCACATTTAAACCATTTTAGGATAAATAATAGTTTAGTAGAAAGAAACCACACTGAGGCAAGTACGCTGGGAATGAGATTCCATGACAGTAGTGCTCTGGGAACAAGACCATCTAGCAATCTGACCAATGGCGCAACAGAATACCGCATACATTAACATCTGACCTGACAGTACATACACCTACTTCTAAAGAAGGCAAAAGTATTTGCCAGGAATCAAATTTTGTTGCACTTAGCTTGACAAAGTTTCATTATATTGCAGAAAAGCATTTGTATATACAAACACTTTGCACAGCATTTGGCTATTGGCAATAAGGAAGTCTATCACAGTTACATTGCACATGAAGGTATATACATACAATAAGTTCAACATTTTTGACTTCATACTACAAGAAACAGCTGGGGATTATCATTTGTAAATATAGTACTTACACTCATTCTGATTGGTCAATCCATCCAGTCTATTGCCTCAGTCACGTTTCCAAACCAGCGCCCAGTTGGGTAGTTTGTTGACAGACATTTTTAATCACTTTCAAGCAGGGCCCCATGGGATTCCCAATGGCTGCTGCACTATTTCTGGGCTAGAGTGAGTCCTCAGCTGATTTCAATTTAGTTTTAACCCTTGTCCTGCTGGCATTTTTTACACAATATTTTTCAATACTTTTATGTCTTAATCAGGTCATAGACCCCTGACTTTTTTTGCCCTGCAGTGGCATAGTTACTTCCACATTCGTTGCGTTTCATTCGCTGCGGTGTGATGCATTGCACGAGAAATACCCCCAAATCATACCTATACAGAGTTCTATATATATGGTACTGTATGTCCGCAGGACAAGGGTTTTAAAATCAGCAATGATCATGGGGGAAAATATGCCAGATCCAAGCTGTGACCTAATCATGAAAACATCGACAGGGCCTGGTTTGGAATAACCTGGTATCCAAAGCTATTGTAACCAGCTGCCAAGTCTCTCTTATTTTCTCAAAAAGAGAACCGGAAGCTGTAATAGGTTTAGATACGAGGCTATGTGTGGAAATGTGACTGTAGCAAAGTCTGACATCATTTCCATACTACATGACTTGTGTGTCTTCATTTCTTCAGCTACAGTTCCTGCTGAATCTTCTTCTCCCCATGGTCCTCCTCCTCCTCCCCCTCCTCACCCCCCTCCTCCTCCCCACCCCCCTCTGGCTCCTGGTCCCCCTGTTCCGTGTCGTCAGGCAGGGCCTGTGTCTGACGCTGGATGATCTCAGGACCCCCTCCGTAGATAGACACCAGGAACTGCCACGTCTCTTCTGAGATCTGACCGGAATCTGAGCCTAGAGTGGGAAACATTGGAATTACTGTGAATTTCATCCTGTGATGAAAATGGGGACTGCGATATCTCTGCAGTTTGCAGTCAAAACAGTAGTAACAATTCATAAATGTGATAAACACACTGAACTATAATTTGCAATGTTTTTTGTTTTTTAGCTTAAAAAGTTCAGTGTGTTTATCATTCATAAATGTGATAAACACACTGAACTTTTTAAGCTAAAAAAAAAAACATTGCAAATTCAGTCTCATACAGTAACACTAAGAGCAATGAAGAATGATGACAATGCTGGAGTCTTATCTTTAAGGAAAAGATCAGATTGAAAATATACCTGGTTTGAGTCCAGAAACGAGACCCTTTCCTGTGGCAATGTTACTGTTATCCACTGGTCCGGGGGGATCTACAGTAAGGTAAATATGCATTATGAAAACTCTTCAAGTATAATGCCAACAAACACCGTACAATTTCCAATAGCTACGTACCGTACGTCTTAAAGTTTACACATTTCTAATTTACATATTCATAACATTTACAACTACATTTGTAATAAATGATAATTATTCTGTAGTAGCAAGGATATTACTGGTACAATGTCCTTTACAGTAGACAGCAAGTTAGAAGGATGCAGCAGAAGGGGTCTTCCATTTACCTTGTTCCTTCCCCTTTACAAATGACTCCCACTCCCTGAACCACTTCATGCTGATGTAGTAGATGATGGGGGGTGAGTCTTCTTCCTGGAATGCCTTGTTCAACTGTTGTGGGGTATAAAGAGATGTAACCTTTATGTCAAACAGAGTGGGCCATACTTCCAACACAAATGCACCACCTTTTCATGACCTGATTACACTTTCTGAAAGCTTCTATGCTTAACTGTATATAAGCCTTCTTTCACAATGATTTCCATCGTTTGTCAACATTTTGGACTCCTTTGGACTGGAGTCTCTTGTTCTAAAATATCTTAGAGACAAAGCAATGGATCAGACTGTACAAAGACACTTGTTAATTGCAGTTTAGGCCACGTTGATTATATGGATGACATCCCCGCGTGCATGAATTTTTGTCTTTCCAAAAAAAAAAGTTTTCGACCATACGGTAAATTGCACAAAGTAGATGCAAACTGAGCAAATAAAAGCCCTTAATTGAAAAAAAATATTAGAAAACAATACTCGTGTCACGAAATACCAAAATCCATTCCAAAGGACTTTTTTTTATTTGAACGCTCGCATCACTTTTGGGGTTACCAGAGCCAGAGGTCCATATAATCAAATCAACATGGCCTTATAGTTAATCTACTGCCAATTTACAGCAAAGAACAGATTTCATTATTGTTGTTGTCCTGTGAATGTAAAGAACCCACCTTGATGAAAGTCTCCATCTCGATCTTGCGGCGTTTCTCCAGCCGTTCCTGCTCCACCTGACAGGTGGCGCACACGAACAGGTGGTTCACTACAGGACCGCCTCCGAACCTTGAACAGGAAAACACACCAGCAAATAGTGAGACTTATGAACAGATGGTCACAAATACAGGACTGTACATGACATATGAGGCTAACTGCTGTTTTAATTAAAACTACATTTAGTGATGTTTACAAAAGGAAAACATATTGTTTTTGCTCTGTTTCCTCTTCTCCAAACACCAAAGGTCAATGACCTGAACTAGATGGCTGTGACCATGGTAACTGGTGTTGAGTTACACCATGTTGCATTTTTATAGCAGGAGACTGCTGTCACCATATATATGAATGTGTTTGAGTGAGAATTACATGTAACAGTCTAAGAGCAGACCATATGCGAAGGTAAACATTATGCATTTGCTTTGCAAATGTTACCTTTTTAGTTAAAACTCATATTTGTTAAGAACTATTGTAGAGTGGAACTTGTCGCCACCAATCACAATTGGGGCATCATCACTGAAAAGCTTTAAACAATGCCTGCAATTAGATGTGCAAAGATTGGGTGTAACAGGTTGTTCGGTGTAATGTAGCTAGCTGCCGCCACGCCATGTGCCTGCAAAGCTGGCGTGTTATGCAGAAAAGCGGTTATACGGGCTATACAGATACAGATACATTGTATATAAAACACAATACTAGATGTACATACTTGTCCAGCAGATACTCCCATACTGGCTCTGGTACTGTGGTTACCAAGTCTTCTAGGAACGAAGACTTGTGTGGTGGAATACCTGAAAAATACCACAAACGCATCAAAACTCCCATAGTTAATAAAAAACTACATTTCACAAGGCAAAGGCATTGAAGCCTGGCCATTGTTGGGATACAAGTTGGAAGTTTTGGACATTTACAACACAAAAACTGTGTCTACTCAGAGAATGGAAGATTCCATTGAAGAGGGGTGTACAGGGTTGTGTTTGTACCTCCATGTCTGCACAAGAAGTCATTGTTGCTGATTGGTCCAGGCTCAGCGAACATGGTGAACTTGTGGAGCCACTGACGGGAGATGTAGAACTTCATCAGGCCAGGCTGGAGAACAGGGAACACAGGCTCAGGTTAGTTAGTTCAAGTTAAAATCCTTCCCACAACGTTTTATGTACAGTGAAGTACCCATCTGAATAGCCCTTGGGTCACACAGTTGTGCAACTACTACAGCTAAGCTTGTAGTCCACTGGTAGTGGAGTGTGTTTAACTACCATACTCTTCCCAAAATGCTAAAAAGCAGTATACCGGTATGCTATTTTTTTAGAAATGTCTTTGGTTTGATTCTTCAGTAAAGAAAGTTTTAAAAATCTCACCTCTTTAGTGCTGACCAGGTTGGCAACTTTGTGTCTCTCCCGTTCCATATCTTCATTACGTTTTCTGTAATAAATAATCAGTGAGAAACTTTGTAAAAAAAACTGAAGGATTTCAAAGCTGGCTCTAACTTTAAGGAAAGGTAAACAACGTTTGCTGTCTGAGAAAAATGGACATGTTCGTGGAACTTTATGTGCGTGGTGGCGGCAGATGCAGAAAAAAGAAAGCCGGCAAATTATTTGTTCGTGGTAATGACAAGTGGCTGCAAAAACTGCGAAAATAGAAGTACATGTACCATGAAAACTCATGAATTACAGTATACCTGTAGAATAGGACATAGGCCTCTGCATTGGTGACCGCTGACTCCAGGACTTCGGTGACGTACATGTCATCAAACTCGTACCACTGCCCGTTCAGGTGGTTCATGCAGTACGCCGTGTAGTGTCCGCCATTCGCCGTGCCGTGGTGGCAGATCACCGCAACCAGGTCATAGGTCATCACTTGTGACTGGCTCTCTGAAACATAGTTAAACAACATTGTTAGTTGTGGGAGTAATGTATGGAGACACTTCATGCCATTTTTTCAAATATTTCATTTTGAATTTTTGAATTCATTTATTTCTTGACACCAAAAAGCAAACCTTACAGCAGGGATAAAACTCCCTGAATTGCAAAGCGTTTGTGTACACAAATTACAACAGGAAATATATAAATTTCGTAGTCCTAAACTGGATTAACTGGTATCCTGGTATATAACGCTAGCTCCAGTCATAGTGGACTCTTGCCAAATAGTCTGGTACCTGATATTAGGGAAGAAATAATTCACTTTTAATTCATAAAAGCAGGAGCTCTGATTGGCAGCGAGTCACACAGTTACTAAACCCTGATCCCTGCCTCACCTTTAGCCATGAAAGGCCTGAGGTCCAGCCCCTCCAGTGGGAAGGACACGTAGTTGTTGATCTTAGTGGAGTACATCACCTCATGGCGGAATCTCTTCAGGTGGATACACAGGATCTGGGGAGGAAAGTCATGGAGCAAAAATGCTGAGAAGTACACCTACATTTGTACCTTGTCTATATGTGTCTTACCATACAGTAAAGATACCTGAAGAAAGAGTTGTATAAGCAAGCAATTGACTATCTCCATTGCTCAACATTGTCTTCTGTAGTGCTAGCTTTGGGGGAAGTGAAAACTGGACACAGCAGAGTGCATCTTGTCGCATCTTGTTTCACAAAACATGAAAAAAGGACCCTTACCTCTGGCAGTTCCAGCACTTTGGAGAACTTCAGTCCATTTCTTAATCTGTGAAAAATGAAATTCAAATCATATCAATATGGCTACATTTTTTCCTTTTGAACAGACTCTAGCACTCTATACAAGTTGAACACAAATGCATGCTCTAATCTGTTATTCACAGCTGTCTTATAACACAACATCCATGTAGAATATAGGATAACATGAGTACTGACTTCCTGCACTTCTCACAGCTGTACATGTTGTCTCCCTTCAGGTCATCAGCGGAGAAGAACGCAGACAGACAGTCGTCTAGAGTCACCTGTGGGCCCCAGAACCAGCTGTACATGTGGGGAGGGGGGCACAACAAAGCACTGTCAGGGAACAATCTCATGATTCAAAAGTATATCCATCAAGTTAGCCATAGCCTTTTTCAGGCCATAGGTGCAATGGGTTGTTATTCAACTGTCTAGAGTACAACAAAAAGCCCATCCCTCTCCTTCCACCACCTCCCCAACTGAAGTCAGGTACCGATTCTACACCTGGGTGGAATGAACAAATTTGTGACAGGTGCCTTTCCCAAGGACCAGGACACAATGTCTAGACAGGATTCAAATCTGGTCTCTCTATCCCTTGTCTGCTTACCTAACCATCCAGTCATCAAGAAACAGCACTATTGACACAACAAACATATAGGGACTTTTCCATAGCTTTGAGTACACAACAGGGATGTCGGTTTTTAAGAAACCTGCCTTAAACCATTGGAGCTATGTTGCAGTATTATTTTTTTACCTTTTGAGCCAGTCATAGAAGTACCCCACCCATCCCTGTGAGGTAGTGTAGGCATCAGTACAGGAGCTCTTCAGGGTCGGGCCTTGTGCTGAATGGAGCAGGGCCAGGTCCTCTTTACCTGGGGGAAGGGAAATCAAATGTAGAGTCAGATACAACACTCCTATCTTTTATAGTGCATGTACATGACAAATCGTTCAGGCAAATAACAGGAGAGCACTGTATAGCATCTGATATGGTACCTTCAGAGATGAGCTCCCCCTAGCAGGAGCTATTGTCAATGCAGGCTTTGACAAGAACCAACTTTGATATTTTAACAAAAATGGGCACAGAATAATGCATAGCAACAACTTCTGAAGGGTCTCTCAAGGACATGCTAGGTGAATCTAGCAGAATCCATCAGAATTACACTTCCATGCAAAACATATAGATCAATCGGATATTACATCCACTGTTTCCATGCTAAAACTGTAGACTTACTGGGTATAGGGAGGGAGATATCCTGGAAAGTTTCCTTGGTGCAGGAGACACGGTCACAGGTCAGACACTGGACAGAACTCAGGATCTTTCCATCAAACACGTCAGAAATGATGCTGTGATGTCGGACATTTCTCTTCTTTCTCTGGGCTGGAAGGCAAGTCAAATTATCAGATTATGTTTGCACTGACAAATACTCAAAGTTGCTTGTACTTCTATTAGTTATTGATTGAAATACACAGTTTTTATGACCTTTTTTAAAATTCTATAAAGTAGACAGTAGCGAGGTACAGGAGTAAATAAAGTAGAAAGTACTACAAGTAGTTGACAAGAAACAATGAATTTTGGTTGTACCTGATTTGAAGGTGGGCTGCACGTCTTTTAGACTGGCCTTCATGGGACTGTTTGGCTGACTGGCACTCCTGATGCCCTGTGGGCTGTTAGAGCGGCTGTGGGGAGGGCTCTCTCTCATGGGGCTACTGCTGGAACACCCGGAGTCCGAATCCGGTACAGAACCGGTCTCAGCCGCCTCGCCGGACTCGTCCACGTCTGCGTCGATGTCGTGTCGCGACCCCCGCCGTCGCTTGCTCTCCTCTTTACTCTGAGTCTCTCGTACGAACCCCTGACACGACTTGACCCGTTTTCGCGGCGAGCGGGTCCTGAGGTTCGACACGTAGTCGCTGGGCTCCGAGAGGACGCGGCTGCGGTTCCTGGCGTTGGCTCTCTGCTCGCGGGAGTCCAGGGTGCGGATGTCGCTGTCTGACGAGCTGCGGGGGATGGACTGCGCCGTCCTGACGTCGTTGTTGGGAATGCAGGACTCGTCTGGAGTGTTTTGCTCCGAGCTTCCCGCGGATTCGCAGGAGTGGTACTCCTCGTCTGAGTGGCTGGAGGAGTAGTCGGAGGAGCGGATGGGAATGCTGGGACTGGACGCTGTGGGAGACCTGTCCTCATTGGTCGGGCAGGTGTAGTCCTCAAACTCTGTGATTGGCTCCTTCAGTTCCTCGTGCAGTTGGTCCATCAAGCAGCGCAGGAATTCTTGGGAGTCCTGCATGTTGGGGGGGAACATATTAAACACACATCTGCAACAGCTACTCATCAAGATTACTTAGGTCCACTTGAGTTTCCTTTTTAGATTTTTTAGATAGTCACAATGTTTCTGATTTACATGTGCCAGACACACTGTGCATATAATGTATTACAAAATTGTCTCTGCCAGAGGTTTTGCCAAAAAAGACCATTGGTGTTTGTTGTACAGTACCTGTTGTGTATACCCTCTGAACATAGGGTTGACCATCTTGATTCCATGGGCTATAGCAACAGGTACCAAATAACTTGGTCTGGAACACAACAATAAAACACATGTTAGATTACTATGGTGTACATGTAATGTATTGGTGTAAAAGCAAAATGCATTTGAGGCCTAAAACTTTGTATGTTACAAAATTTGACAAAACATCATACATACATGTACATGTATATAGGAAATAGGATATATTAGATTGAAAATCTAGGAAATATTTTGCAGATTAAAAATCTGTATCAATGCTACTACTACTCCTACTAATTGTTTACACATTTGTTTAGCAAAATATGGGTATTTCTGAACCATTAGATGACATACCTTTTCTTATGCCACATTTCTAACATGAGTTTCAGGTAGCTCTTGGACAGTCCAGGTTTCTTCTCTGTCTTTGACATGCCAACCATGCCTCCACACTCCAGGAAATAGTTGGTCAGAGGAGGGCTGAAAACACAGTAAACATGAGTCACAAGCTCCTCCTAGTGATCCACAACAAAACTGCAGCTCAACTTGCAACATAAAGTGAATAGTCCACTTTCCGAATCAAGATCACGTTAATTCTCGCTAAGTAAGTAATAGAAGTCAGCCAATCGAGGTTTAAATCCTGAGCTCACCAGTTGGACAGTGCCTGCAGCGCAGCATTCATGTAACAGGTGTTCCCGATGTTCTGTAGTCCAGTCAGACCTGTGGGAGAGTCATCCACTACTTTGGGTCAGGGAAAACCAGAACGAAATACAGTTACAAACAAAAAACACTCCATGCACTAACAGCTATGGAAAAACCATTACATGAATACTGTACAATATCTTTTATTCTTAGACTTAACCTGAGTGTATGTGTGAGAGAAAATGTTCCCAACCTTTTGGTTTTATATCAGGGTCATCCATGTAGTCTTCCTGTACACGTGGTGCACCATCCCCTCCACCGTTTCTCTGGTCTTGAGATGTCTACGGTAAAAGTACAGCAAGAAGAATGCAATTACTACACACAATGTACCATGTTCCATGACTGCATTTTTGGGAATAGTTACACTGGTGCACCCAACCTAAAAAATTGGGCGTCCAAAAAAATTTTGAGTGCACCATATAGGATAAAAAAAGTAGAAAGTCACCAGAAACTAATTTCTAAAGAAAAGTAGTAAAACAATGATTCTATCATTTTTCTGACACTTAGATGTTAAGAATATGCTGTATACTATTATAGAAAACCCAAAGAAAAAAATTGGGTGCGCTGCTCCAAATTTGGGTGCACTAACTTGACTAAGGTACCACTAGTACTAAGGCACCCAGTATTTCTAGCCCTGCAATCTATGGAAGGTTTTAGATGGTTTGAAAAGTAAAGGGGTATGTGACATGCACCCAGTATTTTGAGCCCTGCCTGTAGAACACAGAGGCATTGAAGTTTTAATACAAAGTTTCTTCTCAGGACATCTTTGATGCCTATTTTACATGGCAATCAAATGGGGCCAATCAGACAAGAGTAGCTTTAAATACTGACCTGTGATTGGCCGGTTGACCGTTTGTACGGGGAGGACTTGTTGTTGCCAGGCGACGTGGCGTTCTTGTCCAGGAAGACCTCCGTCTCGCAGGAGTAACACCAGGTACGGAACGTGGTCAGGTTCATGGTCAGGGCATGCTTCACCGTCTGGACAAACAACAAAACAACAAATTACTATCAAACACAAACTTATACATTTTGGCAACTCCTCTGGGGCAGAGGCATGTTTTTTTTATTATTTTACTCCAACATGTAATCACAAGATTGAATGCTTGATTTTTTTTAGAAAGATCTTGAATATGCATATGAGGCAAGGATGGTAGGAACAAGACATTAGATCAAGACACTCCCTGTACTGCCTAACCTTCTCTCTAGCCTGCTACCTTACCCCACAATCACCATACATTGAGATACAAAAGGATACTAGTACCTCAGCAGGAAAAGGGTTATATTTACTAATAGTATACTAACAATCATGAGTGCTGACATCTCTTACCACGGCATGATGGGTACTGTGGTCCACTGCAGATTCTCCACATCCCACATAATTGCAGTTTGCCTGGAAGCCACAAGGGGGAAAATTTCAGTCTTGAATTTAGAGGACTACAGGATAATAACAGCTTCTAGCAGCACATTTTTTTAAAAATTAATCTTGACTTTGCATTATTCTACATGTATATATATTATGACTTGTGCTACACTGATAAACTCTCTACCAAAAAATTAGACTAAGACTTAGTGCCGTAACTAAACAGTATGTTTCCTTACCTGTAGACAAGCCCACAGGTTGGGCCCTACAGCTGGGCAGGAGCTGCATGATCCCTGGACATAAAACATCGAGCTAATTTAATATTTCACAATCTATCTACAGTAGCATGTAGTACACTTTCCTTCTATAAACAAATTTACAAATTGAAGAAAGAAGGATTTCGTTTTTTTTGTGATGAAATGTTTAAAAATGTGTAAGATGAAACACTCAATGAGTCATGATTACCTTAGCTTTCTGTAAGAGATCCTCTCTGGAAATGTCTCCTAAGGTCCCCAGATGGGGACAGGAGTTCTGTGAAGACATCTTACAACTCACAGGTGTCTACTGTAGTCCTACAAGCATCACAGGTTGTGTCCTGGCTGTAGGGATACAAGTACACTTGAACCCCACTGTTACAAAACATGGCATCTACTTAGTACTACCAATATACATTGTAGTAATCAAACATAATGTGTGAATCAAACATACTAGTAATCAAACAATTTTGTGATAGGAGATGTTGTGTCATCTGACTGACAGACTACTTGGTAGGCCTACCACATTTAGGTATGGTTAATTGACAGGATCATCCTGTCAATAACAGAAAATGCTGTACTATTGACAGGATCATCCTTTTGGATTTGCTGCCTAGCGCTCCATTAATGAATGTATTGTTGTTACAATTTGAATAAAGAAATGTGTGTTTCAATCATAGGATTTCTTTTTTCTAACATACTTATATGCCATATATCTATCCTTATATACATGAACAGGACAATTTTTGCATAAATCCCTGTGCCCTGCCTGACAAAGATACATGTGCTTTTACATGTGAACGTACATTGAGTCACATCCTATAGAGCTGTTGACCCAAATACATCTAAATTACATGATTAGGCTGCGAGATATTTCGTGATTCAAAATCAGGCCACAGCACAAAACAAATGAAGACAGCTTTTGATCTGAAATTTATCTACGTAGAAACATATATTATTCGATTTCTTGCCCAATTTCTGCGAAGACATAAATATTTTCGGCAATAACAATTAAAGTGGGCGGTCCCATGGGATGAACGTTAGAAAATGATGACTTGTCATGTTTGCGAAGTAACCAAAATGTAATTTTCACGAAAATTAAAAAAAAACTACTTCCATTTAATGTTATACTTTATATTATACCATTATTACAATGTTTTATACTTGGCTGGTCTTACATAATGTAAACATTATTTTATATATTGATCGGAATCGCCTGGAAGCTTCTATCCATATTTTTTCGACAACTCGTTCATCTCATTTCCACGTAGATTCGATGAAATTTACGGAAAATTCAGCAGTCCAAAAAGCTATTTGGGGGGCAGAAATGTTACCCATTGATTGATGATTATGTGAAAGAAAAATTGTGCGGAAAATGTGATATTTAGAGGGAGAAATTGACAACTTACCTGCTAAATGTCAAATAACGAACGATGATTCTGCATTGATTACCGAAGGAACATGGCGGCCACGACCTGCTCATTTTACGGCATATTTCCGTTAAAATTTCTGTGAAAATAAGACAAAAAGAGTGATTTAAAATCTCATTATTCACATGATTGTAAGCATAAAAATATCACTTGTAGTATTTTTTGAATGAATGTGGTAAATTTAGCAGTTTTATCAATATTCCAGAGGACTTAATGATTTACGACAATTTACGACAAGCGCTCAACAGTTTTGTACATGCGCACGATGATACATTCCTACCGGTGAGATTGCCAGGTATTTTGTAGCAGACGGTTTTATGTTTATTTGTTGTTTTCCTCAATTTCCTGACCAAAAAACACATTCTCTGCGGGAGAAACATATCCCAAATGCAAGTGTGTAAATTTTCGCGTCGTTTTAACTCCTCAAGTTGTGTATTTGATTTGAAAAAGCATCGGAAATCCGCTAGGAAGTGATAGTTCAGCTGAACAACTTTACGTCAAAATTTTATCGGGCAAAGATGACAGAAAAAATTGTGCCAAAAAAGGACATTTCCAATTGTCTATCGACGTGTTTTCTACTGACTTGAATTCTACGCCATTTTTGTCGAAGAAAACCGTCGTTTGAAAGCTTCAACTGTCGTCAAATCGGTGAGTAAAAGTCAGTGGCTTTGTTTGAAAAATAGCCTGAACCGTTAACTTGCTACATAATGATTGTTGACTTTTGTTATTGTTGTCAGTAACTTGTCACCATTAATTTTCAACTTATAGTTCAAGTTTCTCAATGTCTTTTTATGGTATTATATTTTAATGATATTGTCAAATTTTGCGCATGCCTTTGACCTCCTTTGTAGTAATTGTACATGACATTTATACATATGTGTGTGTATATTTTATAAAATGTTGTAACTGGATATTTTTCTAGTTAACTTAAATTGTTAGCTACTAACTCAAAAGTAATGGTCTTTACATTGTAGCTACTAACTATGTACTTGTACTATCAACCAAGCTACAATAAATGAAGACTTAGGTTATCTGATAAACCAACTTCAATAGCTAACTTGAAAATTTTAAACAAACAATATGAGAAAAGGCTGTCACATATTTTTGATTATTAGAAAAGCTTGTGTCATATACGTATGTGTAGTATACAATGCGACCTTTACATACAAAATAGCCAGAAATTAGTGAATAAAGACCACTTAGCCAACCACCTGTTGGAGTGGGCATGTCAACACCGTCATGTATTTGTAGTCAGTGACAATGGGGCTCAGCAATAAAGAGTTATAGAAATTAGTGAATAAAGACCACTTAGCCAACCACCTGTTGGAGTGGGCATGTCAACACCGTCTTGTATTTGTAGTCAGTGACAATGGGGCTCAGCAATAAAGAGTTAACTTAAAGGTATATCTTTATCTTCTACTAAGATAAGTTTTGGTCTAACTACATTTTCGAGCAATAGTGAGCATATATCGTTTATGCAACAGAAGTCGGTACTAGTACTTGTTGAGACTTTGTGTAATTTTTCTGAAGTCCATAAAGAGACAAAAGACCGCTTTGCAGTTGATGGAAAACTAGGTCCTCTGACTCGTCTGTGTCTGATTCGCTTTGCAGTTGATGGAAAACTAGGTCCTCTGACTCGTCTGTGTCTGATTGAGTCTGATAATCTATTGGTGAGTGTAACTTGGTCATGGCATAGCCTGGGTGCAATCCTCTGTAGTTACCACCAGCTTAGTTGCTGGCTACAATGTGGCTGTAACTACGAAGGATAGCACCCAGCAGGCTATGCCTGGTTAGGAGTTTGCAGACAGGTTCACTATTCCCAGTATTCAGCCAATAGCATCAGTAGAAATGACTGGATAAATAGTGAGCATACGGTGAGACCAAATATGGGCGTGAGCTGCGCATTCTAACATTTGCGTTCTGTGGAAACAGTGGTTTGGTTGACTGTTTACTTTAGTAGCTATGGGCGTGTTCCTTCTCAGTGAAAGGTCCTAGTCATTTCAATCATGCACTCTTTAGTTAAAGTCTATTCATGTGTAACAGTATATCCCTAATACCGGTATTCCATAGAGCCTAGTCAATTACTGAAAGTGGTATTGATGTGTGTATGTGTAATGGCTATAACATATTACATGAACTTGAACCCCTTCTGCTGCAATTGTATCGTGGTGGCTTGGTGGCCTTGTGGTTTAGGGTTGCGGCTTTTTAAAAATCTATTTAGGCTTGAGTTCAAATCCCTACTTCATCAGTTACTCTATAATGATCCTGTATGTTAATCACACTGTCACCTGTGGAAAAAAGTAAAAGTGACATAAAGGTAAATTTCGCTATCAGTCTGGTCTTATAATATATATGCTGCTTAAGCAAACATTTTTGAGCTGCAAATGGAAGCAAGTAGCATTAGAAATCAAGGTAAAACCCTCATAGTATACCCACATGTTATATAATATAGCTTATAAGGTTAAAGGCCTACATGTACTTTCTGAAATTGGTGCACTTAAATATACGAATTTGAATGCACGTCACAGTTAGCGTTAAGTAACTTTGCCAGCGGGCTACATGGTAATGAATGTTATTACTGTATATATTTCACATGCTACAAACTACTGTAATCTTATCTTAATACTCCATACACGAAAATCATAGTATAGGTCACCTAAAAGGCGAGCCAATCTGCGTGTGTGAGTAGCTTCTACAAGTTGCGTGAATAGAATTTTTACCTATTAAGTAATTTTCACCTCAAGCCAAGGTCTTATAAGCAGCTTATACATGTACCAAAAAATGTATTTGGTGGGTTTAAGTCCTAAATCATTTTAGAATCGTTGGGATGACATTGACTTATTATTCGCTCATAAAATGTAAGCTCGTAATTTTTCTTGGCGTATATGTGCATGTGCAATGGCAGATAACAGGATGAAAAGTCAGGGTGAAGTCATTTTTTGTGCAAAACTGTGTACAGTACCAGTGTAGGGTCCAAAATACATATTTCTGTGAAACAGTGCAGACTGTGCTGTATGTCAAGATTCAAGACACAAATATTCTGTATATAACAATTCCTCTTCAATACTTTTGTTGCATTTTAATGGTTATATAGCTATACTTAGAAGTATATTTACAGTAGCAATAATTACATACATGCTATTCCTTAGAATGTCATGTCGCCCCCCCCCC
>NW_017802947.1:394713-427939 GCF_001625305.1 Branchiostoma belcheri
CCCCCCCCCCCCCCCATAAATGCAAGCCTTAATGGTATGACCCTTCCCGTAGTAATGTAAATGTGACTACTCGGCTTAGTCTGGCATTAAAGAAGGACGGAGCTGTTTGTACCTCAAGTGTGCAGGTAAGCTTTGTGCATAGTTTCCCAACTGAAACCAATATTGCAGGTACTAGGTGCAGTTATTCTATGCAGATGCAATGTGTATGTTCAATGCAAGAAGGACACTCAAATGTTTTTTGCAAGATTAGAGGATATGCATGTTTAAGGTTGTATAGTGTGGAAGTTGTTACGTTTTATGAACATATGGTATCACAAGCTCAGGTTAAGGTTGGTAGTTGCCAGGGTTAATTATTAAAATCTTCTCTTGAGCCAATGTGCCTTCGGTTTTTATTTTACTTTAAACAATAATCATGAATACTTATCAATAAGCTATTAGAGTAGTAGTAGAGAAGAGTTCAAATATACTTGTGCTTCTATAGGTAATAATTTGAATAAGACTACCTGGATCGATACTTAGAATGTTGTATAGAAAGTATTAGTATATGATTATATTGCCTATTCTTTGCATGTATTTGTTGCATTATACATTAGCTATTCATTACTAAGATTATGAAGACAAAATGATGGACAAACCCCAGCAAGATATGCTACAACCTAACCTTAAAAATACTAAAGTACTGTACATTTGCTATGGGTTAGTACGTACATACTTAGACATTTGTATATCCAGCCTTGGGCTTCTTTGGCTTGCAGCAGTAGAGGGTTCTTTTACATTGCATAATATTCAGCTAGCTGCACTGTGTAGTCTCTGATCATGTTACCACGGAGAATCTAAGCTGAGTTGCCACGGCAACAGATGAAGTATATCATGCACGACATAACCCAGGGGTGCATCCGACAAAAAGCGAAGGCCACAGGTGGGAGTGTTAATGCGCAGCGGAGTAGATTGGTGCAGAGAGCTGATGATATCAATCTGCAGGGAAATGTCACATATCCGGCCTATCAATATGACGCACATGTATAGTTCCCGCCTGTCACTGCCTAAGTACCAAGGCCAGGAGCTGCCAGGCCCCTTGCTCTTCTCTGTTAGTGTTAGGGCCTTCCATATGTTTCATGGTCCCAGGCCCCTACTTATCATTACTATAGCATCATGGCAAGCTGAACCAATGGCATGTATTTTAAATGCACTAGCTACAGTGCAGATGGAATAAGCAGATTCATCACTTAGGCCACAGCAAGTGAATGTAATGGATGACATCCTCCTCCTACTCCAAATTTAATGCGATAAGGTGAGAAAAAAAAAACAAGGTGGGCCAAAAAACAAGATTCCTACATTTTCAACTTTTAGATCATAAACCTTGCTAAACAAAAATTTAACAGTATTACCTGTCCGTGTAGATGTGTATGATACATGTATCTCAATTAACAATTGTAGAAAAATAATTAATACATACATGATGAAGCACCTTACAAGTTTTTTTTGTCAGCATTTGCCATCAAACATGAACAATGGTGTCTCAACTTTTTTACAAAATAAGGCAAAAATCAATATGTGCTGATGTCATCCATGAAAATTAATTGCTACATGGCTTTACTAAGTAGACCCATACTGTCAAACACAATCTTGTTCTTTCGTCTTCTCCACTCAAGTCGTGGCAACACCCATCTTTTTATCTTATTGCAAGACTCGTTTGATATGGAAAAACAGGATTCTTAATGGACCAAACTACTGAGTACTAAGAGCTACACGCATATGTATGCTGAATATCAATCAATCCCTTCAGCAATCCAAGGCCCATAAATTCCCTGTATTACTCCTTGGTAACCAGACTTGTTTGCATTACTGAGTTCCAGGTGTTTGTGCCAGTAGTGCTCTGTAGAGATTTAAAAGCATTTCCTTGCAGCTCTTATCGGTAAGCTGTCATCGTTGCTAGGACAATGTTTATATGAGCAACACTGTTCACTGTACGGGTATTGTTGACAATGTGGTAGATAATGGTATATTCATATATGATATAGCTTATGCTGAGGAGAAAGTGTTTCATAATAATTTGTTAACTGTCTATACTCTATATTGGGGCTGTTAAATTTAAGATATAACTTGACATTTCAATTTTTCAAATCTTGGCAAAGTTGCTTTGTTGATTCACATATTTTGTATTGTCTTTTATTTTGCCATTCATGTATATACCATGCAGTAAATAATACAATTTTAATCATTACCAAGTTACAACTACAGGTTTTAAAGAAATATTAAGTCAGATATGATTACAACTTACAAAGTAGGTAAAATTAGTAGAAATGTGTTTCCAGAACCAAGTATTGGGTTTTAAATTGCCTAATGGGTTTTATTAGTATATTACCTTAGAAAGGTCAACAAAAATCTGTTGATAAATGAGGCATTGATGGTTAGAATATTATGTACATAGTGCTTTTGTCTGTTGCAAATGGTATTCTGGGTTTTAAAATTCCAATGCTGATCCAAACTGTGCTTTACTTTTGAGCATTGTGAGTCGCATTTGAACCACCAGCCACTCTCTATTGTACGTGTCCAGATTTTTCCTGAGCTCTTGTTGCATTCCCGTTTTTAGAAATAATCTGTGCAAGTGACTTGGAAAGACCTCTGGAGACAGGAGACACTGAAAAGCTTTTAGGGGCATTAATTATAAACATCCTTACTGTACATATAGCTTCAGTGTATTTGGACTTTGGATGAGTAAACGTGACCTGTATGTTATGAGATTGCTAATCATTTATTAGACTTAGTCATGTATGTAACGACTTGAATATGTACTAATATATGTTTGCATAAGATATTTTTAATGGTAATAAGAAGCTGATTGTAAGTCCATAATCATATGATCAAGAGGTTTAAGATGTGAAAGAAACATGTTTTAGTCTGAAGAAGTAGGAGACCATCAATTATTCACTCTGTAGTTATGTAATATTAAGGTCTACATTAGATTTCCAGTGCTCATGAACTCAATGTATACAGTATAGTCATGGCTGAAATACCTAATCTGACAGTTGTTGACTTACAGATGTACAATAATGCGTAGTTTGATTCTGTTATTGTTTACAAAACACAGGTTACTGGCAACATGTCTGACATCGGAGCAGAAACTGACAGCCTAGGCACCGGTGAGGAGGGCTCGGCCGCGGGCTCCCCAGCCACCAAGAAGAAGCATCGCCAGCCTAAAAAGAAGACCCTGGCCAGACTAAAGGCCATGAAGAAAAATGCCATGGGGAGTAGCGAAAGCCTGGGAAATTCCTCACAGGCTGACTCTGAGAGAGGAAACGAGGGGAAAGAAGAAGAAAAGTCTGAGGTGAAACCAGACACGAAAGAGTCCACGTCCAAAGAAACCGGCGAAAAGGATCCTGAAAATTCTGATGAGTCAAAACCCAAGCCGAAACCAAGACGGAGATTTAAGGAGTTGGCTCAGAGTGGTGACGAAGCAGATAGAAACTCCTTGTCTGACTTCGAGGGTAAGCACTCTCCCCGTCCCCCCAGCAAGCCTAAACCAACGACGCGTAGGTTCGGTAGTACAGACAGTCTGAAGTCTAGTTCTTCTGTAGATGTAGAGAATAAGTCACAAGGTTTGAACTTACCCAAAAAGACTGCTAGTGAGTCGTCCACAGATTCAGCAGTCACCAGGTCCCCCCGTCCAGGCCAGTGGAGGGGACCCATCGAGCCAAAAGTCAAGGAAACTAAACCAACCGCTGTCGCCCTGTCAGACTACAGTTCAGATGACGGCGTAGAGACGAAAAAAGACGAAAAACACAGGAAAGATAAAGAACAAAAGGGATCTAATTCCACTGGGAACACTTCAAAAGAAAAGGATTCACCTGGGAAAAGTACTACCCCTGCGGGCAGTGAAAACAAAGGTAACCAAGACGCTAAACAGGTTATAGGGGGAAGTAGTTCAACTGGTAGTGGGGTGCCTAGTGGGTCATCTTCTGACGACGATGTTGTCATATCGACTGGTAAACCTAAATCAGACAAAGGAGACTCCAAGACAAAAGAACAGAAGACAGAGGGTAACATTTCTTCTCCAAAAACAAGTCATGTGAACGATAGGACAGGTGGTGTTTCAGAAAAGGTAGAAATGAACAGAGGTAAGGACAGTGACGACAGTGATGGTTCCCTACCTGACATGGTGCCAGAACTGGAGGCAAAGCTGACTGCGAAGTTGAAAATGGAAGACAAGGGACCCAAGACGTCAACGCCCTTAAAGAGACAGTCGTCCTCTCTAACCAGCGACACTTCATCGTTAGTTTCCGTGACCAGCGAATCCTCTTCGGAAGAAGACGACCTATTCCTGACCAATCACAAGCCGGGATTGAACAGATTGGAGCCGCTAAAAGGAGCGCCAAACCTACCTCCCATAGAGGGAAATGCGTCGTCGCAGTCGCTGAGAACGACGATCAAAACAGAGTTCCCAGTGTATTCGCTGTACCACGGGGAGAGGTCGAACTCCATGCCAGGTCTGAACGCCGGGCACCAGCTGAGCCGTACAGAGTCGGACATGTCCGTCATGTCGTTCCAGTCTGTCAGCGCTCTGCCCATGATACAGACTAGGGCTGCAAGAGACAGGTAAGAACTGCATTCATATTGTAAACTTAGATTATTCCCCATATGTTACAAAACTTACATACTACTATTACTAGTCAGGGTTCTCCCCAGGATTTGAGAGTACCCCGGAGGAGGGTGTGAAGCACCCCAGACGACGCGTTAGCGTCGTGGGGGGGAGGTCTGGAGGGGGGGCATGGCCCCCCCTCCAGAGGGGGGAAGCTGAAGCATTTTTCTTTATCTAAATACAAATGGAAGCCATTTCCTGCAACTTCAGGTTTTGAACTGCCAGAAAAAATGTTAACATTCAGGAAAAAATTGGGCATAGGTTCCACGCTCTGACCCCTAACCGGGGGCCAACGGTGCCTACAAGTTCGACAAGTGAAACAGAATATGACATTAAGTCATACATTTTCCACTTGGAACTTGAGGCAAGCAATTATGGGAAAATGTAGAGAAGCTGGGACAAAAACCTTCTTATCCTAATGCTAATCCTTATGTTATCACCAACTTGTAAACAAGTCCCTTATAATTATCAAAGTACCATCAAAAGTACCATCAAAACAAAATTTCACTTCTCTAACATTAAAAATCGGTCCCATGTTTAGAAATACACATTCAAGAAAATACTTTTAGAATTTAAAAAAAAAAAAATAAATACTGAAGAAAAAATATTAATACTGCACAATATTTTATTGGTTTCTATCCCTTTGCTTGTCTACAAGTCGATAATGTGATTGTATCAATTTTCAAACGCCCTAAAATTAGCTAAATCGGCGAATTAAGGTGATTGCGCAATGGACGTGCCCTATGACCTTCGACCTTTTGGGGGTCACGCAGGCGTCAACAGTGCCCTCCCCATGCCTTGCCCGTCCGTTTTCGTCGGCAAATTTCTGCTTTTTTTAGAGGTTTTGAGACCTTAAAACTCACACCATGGGAGAAATAAACCACATACGTTATTTTTATGGTAAATATCGCTAAAATGGACCATGCATTTTTTTGTCGCGTTGCCGATTTTTGGCAGAAGCCTTGCGGCGCGGCCGCCATGTGCTACGCCGATAGGTACAGGCCGTCCCCCGTCCGGGTTTGTGGGCAAAATTCTGCTTTTTTTTAACGTTTCGTGACTTAAAAACCGACAGCAGGGGAAAAATAAATCGTATACGTTATTTTCATGGGAAATACCGCTATCATGAACCAGACATTTTCTGTCGCGTTAACGAATTTCGCGGCCGCCACATGCTTCATAATGTCGCGGTACGGTAGGGAATTTTCTACGGTTTATAAGTTCGTAAACGTATCGGCTTTTATTTTTAAACTTATTATCAGGGTCGAGGGCTTTGGTTTACCATGGAGGTAGAAAAAAGGAATGGGTTTACAAAGAAATCAGACAATTAGCTTTCTTTACACGACTTCAAAACGCTAGCGGGGCGCCCGATGTTCCACCAATGACAGCGATTCTCTCAGTAGCGTCGTGCGAAATACTCATTGTTTACTCGATTATCGCCCCATTCACAAGTTTTCAGAGACAATGCCGGCGGGAAAATAGACGCTACTAAGCCCCGAAATCAGGAAATTTTCTCGAATTTTAGCGAAATTTTGTAGAAAAATCGGGATGCAACACCCTAAATTTGGAAAGCAGTATACTGGCGCTGAGCTGGGAGTAGCCTGGCGCAGCGCCCCTGTTCCATCGTCTGGGGAGAACCCTGCTAGTACATGTTCATAACAATCATGGTGAGAAAGAAAACCAATCTAGTATTTGGTACCACCATGCATGTAGTCACTGCATTTTGCTATGATTTATAACAATTAAGCAATTTTTCTCAAAGATATTTTACAATTTTGCTTGCTAGCTTTGAAATCAAAATTTGTTTTAAATTTTGTTTCAAATTCAAAATAGAAACTAAAACATTTCATGACCAATTACGCATACATGTACATGTAGTTGGATTGTGAATGCAGTTTACTGGGTAATACTTAGTCTTAGCTCTTTATCATTGACAAGTTTGCAAAACTTACCATTCAAAGGTAAAGTTGTTCTATTTATTGAAAAACATCACCCAGCCTATAAAATGACATTCTGGAATGTCTGGTCATTCATGTCATAGAACAACTGTTCCTGTTGACAAATATACCTGTTCTAGAACAACGAAAACAAACCAGTAAATAAAGGAAGGCACTAGAATTGTTTCACACTTGAAAGAAGATAATTTCATCACTGCACCATTTAAGCAGTCCCAGTTTTTTTTTATTGTTTTGTTTTCCTTAAATTTTTGGGATGTCAATAAGGAGATTCAGCATGAAGAGAGGCAAATCTGCCTTGGCTGTGACTAACCCTGTCAAGTCTAAGAGTTCCTTCCATACTGTCAGGTTACTTAAACAGTTGTTTTTTTTTTCAGTCTTTAAGTACTAGTGTTTTACAAAATTGAATGCAGAATGTGTGATCTCTTAATTCTCTATAACAACAAACCAATAATGCTCCCAGTTTGACAATGTTTTGTATTTTGTCTCTTTATGTTTCAGTTTTGATTTGGATTTTTTGAAAAATATGTTAGTCTTTAAAACAGAAAAAGATATTTCTCTATTTTGTGTCCTACTTCAATCAAATGGTCACCACAACCACATTGAATTTCCAGCAGTTCTGGTGAGTATGGGGCATGACAAATAGTGTACATTTTGCTATGTCATACTCAGGAGTTATCTGCTAGGCAGCAGCATGAGCTCTGGAGCCCTGCTAGGACAGGACGAACTGGAGAGATACTTCCCTGACCGAAGGATGACCATCTTTGTAGGGACATGGAACATGCATGGCGAAAAGGTATACATAATTTCCTCTGGGCAGTCTTTACCATGCCCTAAGTTAGCAAAATGGAGAGAACTTCATTTTTGGCAAATGGTTCTCACTGTCACAAGATGCACCTTGCAATTTTTTTTAACAGTTGCATACTATATGTAGTATGTCAACAATGGTTAGGTACATGTACATGTATAGGTAGCATATTGTATATCCTGTCACTGTATTTAATTGCATTTTGACTAAACTACTAGTATGTCAACAATGGTTGGGTATGGCATTATAATGTATATCCAGTCACTGAATCTAATTGCATTTCAACTAAACACATGTAAGTCATCCAATTATTCCAGATAGAAGCATAGATGTAATTATATATTACATTGAAGTATAGAGGTGTCCCAAACACCTGCTGTCAGTCTCCCATTAGATTATCCCATTGAAATTCAATAACAAGTAACAATATCAAGTGCCCGAACCCAATAATGTTTGGTAATTGCCAGGGTGTCATCTTGAAAATGAAATGTGACAAAAATATTCAATTTACGTGTTTGGTTAAATTGACTGCATTTTATCTGTTGAATATTTGAGATGCAACCTCTTCTTGCAAAATCACACCCTTCCTCAGTTAGATCCATATGAAAGCTGCCCAGATAGAATTGTAAACATTTTCATTCTGTCCACACACATGTACAGGACCTGCCTGAGAAGATCGATGACTTCCTCCTGCCTGAGTGCTGTGAATATGTCCAGGACATGTATATAATGGGCTTTCAGGAGGGCACGCCCACAAGGTATGCGTGTTAATGGAACTGGTTGCTTTTTAGCCTTGATACCCAAAACACCAACACAAAGCTAGGCGGATGATTGTATATGCAGAAGTGAAATACTTCTGAGATAAAAAGGGCAATTTTGCAAGGCTATAGAGGCAACAAGCAATTTCACATCTGGAAGTGAAGATATCTTCTAGTAGAATTGAGCGGGATGGTACATAATAGCCATTTATGGACGTTACTATAACTCTTTCTGCCAGGAGGTACAATTCCTCTTCACTTAGACTGCTGGAAAATAAAATCCCTACCTTCTAAGAAACTCATTCAAAAGTAAGATTGAAATATATATCATTGCCAAGATGGCAAGCAGGTATCTTCTGCAAAACGCTGTTCTTTGGACCGATCCCAGTGTGTGTTGTACTTAGATAGAATACGTTGGTGAAGGTTAGGCATCCAGGTAATAAGATACGCCAAAAAACAGGTACTCAAAAAACTGGGTAGGATTTTGGAAACGGTCAGACATTGATCAGGTAGCAAACACTACCATTTGTCAGTGATACTGGAGAGTTGTCAGAAAAGCAGATGTTTAAGCATGAAATATAGATTGATATGCAAGTCAGTGATGACAAATTTTTTTAAAGTCCAAAATGAAGCAAAAGTTACACAAATCAAGACAAGGATGATGCAAATTATAAACCTGCTTTCCAGACAACTCTCAACTGTCACTGACGAAAAGTAATGGATGCTACCTGAAACATCTGACTGTGTCCAAAATCATATCCAGTTGCTTGAGTACTTGTTTTTTTTTTTTTTTGCTTATTTAGACAGAACAATGGACCAATCACTGTTGTGTGTTGCAAGTGAATTAAACATTGCACCAATCACCATTGTCTGTTGTATTTTGATTAAACATTGAGCCAATCCCTGTTCTTTTCTTATAATTTGATTAAACTATGGACCAATCCCTGCCCTTGTTACAGGCGTGAGTGGGAGATCCGGATGCAGGAGACCCTGGGCCCCACACATGTGCTGTTCTACTCCGGGACCTACGGAGTTCTCCACCTCTGTGTCTTCATCAGGAGAGACCTCATCTGGTTCTGTTCAGGTGGGTCAAAACTTGGGTATTTCTCATGTAGTTAAGTTGTTTTTGAATGATTGGATTGGGCAATATCTTAATCAAGTAATCCCTAGCGGAATGTGAGGGAGCGCAAATAGATTAACCTAAGACAGGTGAAGCAGGTGAAATAGACAGGTGATGTATAGTAATGAGCTTATGGGCAGGTGGAGCTATATAAGACAGAGAGAACCACGAGGTAAGCGTGCAGACCAACTTGAGTGCCGGACGGTGAGGGGGGTTACTGGATGGGGATAACCGCGCAAGTGTTAAGGGAAGGGGTGGGTTGTGGGAGGGTGGGTGTAGAGGGAAGATATTTGGGAGGGGGGGCAGATGAAAACAGCGGAGGGATACTTGAGAAAGATAGAGTCAAATTTTTGTCCGTCATGAGTGACAAAATTCCATCAAATGGCAGAAAGATGGATGCTGGCCAGAACACTTACTGAGTCTAACTACCAGGAATACACAGTATACGACTGTCTGTTTTTTTTTTAAATAACAGTTGCAGAAGAAGATACTGTCAGTACAAGAGCCTTCTCCCAGATAAAAACCAAGGTATGTTATTCCAAGCATTGAGTAGTAGAACTCTAAACATCCCTTTTTTTGCAACTTAAGTGAGTTTCTGTCTGCTTTTTAAGCAGGTACAATTTCATATTACCTTCTAAAAAGAATTACTGTAATTGTAACATACAGTATTTCTCATACAGTAGATTCAATTGGTGTTGCCATTGTATCATGATTTGTATTTGATGAAGCTACGTATACTGGTAGTTAAGTTGATGTTCATTTTAACCTTCAACTTGATGTTTCCTGCAGGGTGGGCTTGCCGTTTCCTTCAGCTTCTTTGGGACGACCTTTCTCTTTATCAACTCTCACTTCACCTGTAAGTATTTTGTCATACATCAGAGTATATTATGGTCAGGCTCTCATTGGAAATGCAAACTGCAGTTTGTCAGACACTCACTAGATGGCTCTGTTGTACTGATGTTAATGGGTGTTGTTGGCAATACATGTAAAGAGAGAGGGCTTTAAAATGCAAAATTCCATTTGTTACAACGTTGTTTCAATTTTATCCATTGGTTGTCAGGGTCAATACAAAACCATGAACCATAATAGTATGAAAATAAATGGAGACCTTGATGTTTTTTTTATGAAATAATCATGATAGTCCAAAGGTTGTATTAAGTGTGATCATTTTGCTGCATTGTTTTAGCTGGAGACAACAAGGCAAAGGAGCGGATAGCAGACTACAGTAAAATCTGTGAGGCCATCTCCCTACCCAAGATCATTCCTGTCAATCAACACAGCACCGACCCAAGTAAGGCATGCAGGGACAGTCTCAAACTT
Organism: Branchiostoma belcheri; assembly: GCF_001625305.1. Lineage (NCBI taxonomy): Eukaryota > Metazoa > Chordata > Leptocardii > Amphioxiformes > Branchiostomatidae > Branchiostoma > Branchiostoma belcheri. Next base: position 405,311 of record NW_017802947.1, read on the forward strand.
CACAAGTTATTCCTAAACGAACACCTTTCAATCAAGATACTTGGCTGTGTACTATAAAGTTATTAAGATCATTCAATCAGTCAATATTTTGTCATCGTTGGACCTAATTACTCACTTGGTTTGCTTCTGTATGGACAAGCTTATATTGAAGAATAGAAATGACTACGGTATTGAATCATACAGAATATCAACAGACCATAACAGGTTTATGATTATGATTCCTGTCAGGTAGTGAGGAGGATAAAAAGATGCGGAAATGGACACCAAAAACCAAGCAGAAAAAGTCTGACAAAAGAGTAGCAGTCGCCCCCACAGGTTAGATAGGGGTCTAGAGAGGGACAAACAAAGTTGGCTGCAGAATATGACATGTTTTCAGATGGGGGAATAACTTTTCTTTGAAGTTTCTATGATACCTGAAAGTTCAGTTCATAAGTGAATACAATTTACATATTAAATACATTTATGAGTTTGGTTTGCAATGTGCTAAAAATTGGTTGGCAATGTATATGCAGGGCTCGAAATACTGGGTGCATGTGCACCTTGGAGCTGTGCAGTGCCACCTAACTTTTTTCTGCGGGTGTACCAGTGCACCAAAATATCTTTTGTGCACCTAATTTTTCAGTTGGGTGCACCAGTGCACATACATGTATTCCCAAAAAATGAATTTCGAGCCCTGATATATGTTTTACTATCATTGTGCATATTTTGGATCTAACATAAGGCAGTTTTCTCGACAATACAGACACAGTTCCATTTTCATTTCCTGACTAATTCTATTGTGATTCCTGACTTATTACATTACAATTCCTGACTAATTCCACTCTATTTCCAGATGACTGCACCTCGCGGTTCGACTGTGTCTTCTGGTTTGGCGACATGAACTTCCGGCTGGACCACGAGAGGTCAAAGGTTGAGGAGCTGATCAAACACGGGCACAAGTCGGACTACAAGGAGCTGGTGGCACACGACCAGCTCACTAATTTCATGAAGAAGGGTACTATGTGGTTTTTACTGTGGTGCTAGCCAACACTTAAGTGACAAGAGCTATGACTGGTGCAGCAAAGTTACAATTAACAGCAGTAAAATCTGTCAATTGTCACAAAAAAGTTTGTCGTATTCATAATACATGTATATCTGTACTGAAACTAACTAAGGATAACAATTTACTGTTGTCCCACTAACATTTCCAAACTTGTCCTATAATCTAAAGTTACGTTACCAAACTATGTCAAATTCATTCAGTCATATATCCTACACCACTCTAACACATACCGGAAAATATATTGTCTTCTAGCTCTGATGTTTCTTGTTTCATGTCATTAACCTTTTAAATAATTTACACTGGCAATTAATGTCTTCAGTAAATTTAACCCTTCTTATCATTAATGATATTATATATTACACAACTAACCTTACCTGCAGTAATTTCAATAATATTTTTACCTGTCACTACATGTTACTAACTTACATAACAAACTTACTGTTGCATGAATATGCAATGATCCATGTTCTCAAAGAGATGTTTCATTTTAATGCTCTCTGATTGGTCAACTAACAAAGTGCTTAGCCAGTCATAGCTTGTCATGAAGTGGAGGCTGGCCAATTGTGTGTGGTGGCTTTCTGGTGCTTTTCTTGGTGAAGTCAGTGAGCTAGTTGCCTGTGTCAAGTGCAAATCAAAACAGGAAGTACTTTGTTAGCTTAGCTACATGTAGAGTAGGCTAGATTCAGCAACACCATCATGACAAAGACTAGGCTAGCTGCAGAATTACTAGATGCAAAACAATTAATTAGTAGATAACATAGTCATTATAAGTGCATGCTACGCAGTGTAGACCAAAGCCTTCTCTGCTTGAAAACTCAGGGTTTACTAACTAGATAAACAGAAAGAGAAAGAAAGCTTCTTCTAGTTCTGGGAGTGATTTTAATTGAATGCTATCTACATTTATGTAAGATTCTATTTCATGAACGTCATACAGTATACTTTTTTTTAACAGTTGTCTTTGTCTTTTCTCTCTCCCTGTTGAATTTGAAGATGAGGCCTTTGTTGGTTTCAAGGAGAGCCAGATCCGGTTTCCACCCACCTACAAGTTTGACCTGAACACGGACCATTATGACACCTCACCCAAGCTCAGGGTGCCTTCCTATACGGTAAGTAGACTGGACATCTTTAAATGTGACTGTGAAATCATGAGCTCACCCAGTTGAATTGCATTGTATTGCAGTTGTATAACTGTTGTACTACAGCATTGTTTTCACTTCGAAAACCCCTTTTTCCCTCCACCAACTGCAAAATTAACCCACTGGGAGAGTAATTGAATTTGCAGTAGTTTGGACAGTTTTTGTTGCTTCAGTATTTTTTTATGCTAACAAGTGACCACTAGTATTTGAGCAGAAGAAAACTGAGTCATGAGATGAAAAAAGGAAAACTTGTTGAGTTGTTCAAACCAGTCCAGTGTGAAAAAAAATAGCAAAAGAAATAACAAACAATTTGGAGTCTAAAGAAAAATGTTTCTTGCCCCCCTCCCCCTGCAGGATCGAGTGTTGTACAAGTGTAAGAAGGCAGGAGACATCACTCCCATGCATTACAGTAACGTGCCAAGTATCAAGATCTCAGACCACCGGCCTGTTTACTCTGTGTTTGAGGTCAAGATCAGGCCTGGGAGGGACACGTAAGTATTACAGAGATCTGTTTTCTCAGATAAAACAGTCAGAATGGTAACAATGCAATGCTGTCTTGTGTCATGTTTTAACTAGACATATTTATGACAAAAATTGTCTATTAGGCCACACCAGAAAATGCATTTGCATGTAGACCCTTTCTTATAGGTTTGTGCAAAACAGCATCAAACACAATAAAAATGTTCAACTTGTGTTTAGTTTGAGACTGGGAGGATTTCTTTTTCATGTTTGTGGCTAAACATAATGTTATATGAAATCTATAAAATTGTGTTGGATAGGCACTGTCCTTGGTGCTGAATTGTTGGTATTTAGACAAGTCCATTGGAAGGCTGTGATTTAAAGGTCAGAAGGAGGGATTTTCTTTCCTGAAAAAAGAATAAAAATGCATGAAACTTCAAAGTATGCAATAATACATTAGTTAAGAGTGAGAAGTTATCACAAGAAAATGCCAGAAAGTTTCAGATTTAAGTACTTTTAGGCCATAGAAATTGCCAAGATATATTTTTAAAAAAAATTACATTTGACATTTACCCTGGATGCTGTTATCAAATATATTAAGTAGTTTGCTAATATTAGTATGAAAATCTGGGTATTACACAAAAAAGTTACATGTATGAATGTCAGCCTAAAAGGTTCACCAAATTTCCCATTATCCTATTACATAGTCATTTACTGCATGTAGATTTGCTTGTTATTGATAGGATATAACACCCAAAGACATTTGCATCAGCAGCCTACGTTATTTTCATTCCTCAAAATGGTGAAAACATTAGTAATGGTGGCTGAGTGGCAGGTATGGGTCCAATGTGATTGACAGAAATTGGTGTAAAACATCTGTACTGTTTTCTAAAGGAATTTTAGTTCTAACTGGGACCATTTTGCATTCCAGTATCCCTTTGGCTGCCGGACAATTTGATCGGGAAGTGTACATCGAAGGTAAGAAAATATTACAGTCTTAAAAGCATAAACCCCTTAAAAGACTTGTTTCTTGATCTCTGTTGGCATTAGCCATTGGGCTGACATGAAAAAGATACCTGTACAAAAAGAGAACCTAATGAAAATGCCTAAGAACATGGCAAAATAAGCCAAAGCCCAAACCTCTGCTTGGAGAGCCTCACTAGAATGAACTGGCAGAACTAGTCAACACTTATATGTAGAAGAATTTTTGCAGACTGAAGTGTCTTTGACTAATGCACAATTTTTTTTCCTTTTTAACTCCCAGCCAATAGAAGACGTGCCATGCAGATCAACGTGGAGCGCAAACAGAGCCGCATCTGTTCCATCATGTAGTAACTCTGGTGGGAGACAAAATTTACAATTCACAGACAACCACCTTACTTGGAACATCCCTTTTGTGTACATGTACCTTCTTCTCAAATATATGGAGCATAACACTACATTGTTTATTAGTTATTTCTTATTAGTGCTGTTACTGAAGCATTTGATGCATATGAAACACCAGAAAATTTACTTTTTATTTTTTGTTTACATGTTTCCCACCACAGCTTTCCGATTGGTTAAGACATTGTTGTTCTAATGACATCACACTTTGTCTCCAACCTACATTTTTGCAACTGATGACTGATGAAAAAAGATATACGTATATGACTACAACTGATTGACACCATTGATGTAAAACTTAATCAGATGCAGGGGTTTTTCTAAACAGGGGAATAAGGGAGCTGCTCCCTCATGTAACCAGCCAGCTCCTTCATATCAATTTTCAGATTGAACCCAAAGTGGCTACTTAACACTATTTAGTCTTTCTCAAAAATTAATGATCTTTTTTCAGTAAAGATGTAAAAGCAATACAACACTATTCTAGCATTATAAACTGTGTTACTCTTATTAAAAGTCCCCCTTGGTCACTTCGTTCCTTGCAATGCTTGCGATCTGCTCCCTCATGCTAAATTTTTCTAGAAAAACCCCTGAGATGTAATATATAAATCAGTGTTGCATTAATATTTTAATGTACAGTGCCCTAATTCCCTATATAGTAGGCACAGACAAATAACCAGAGAAGTACAGAGATCTTATTTTTGTGTTGTAAAAGGATCAATAGAATCAGTGTAAAATGTATGATGTAAATTGTAACTATCATTGTGAAAATGTGTTTGTAGATATGTATGTAGACATCTAAGGAAGAATGTACTGTGTGTCTGCCTGAATTGTATATAACATGCCGTATTCATTTCTACATAGTTGATAGTTTGTGCAGTAGGAAAATAAACTGTTGTTAACATGCAGTGGGACCAAATCCAGTATTGTGATTGGATGATATACTGTACAGTAGACTGACACACATGGAAAAAAAAGTTGTATTTTTGTAATATGCTAAGTGTGCCTAGTACATGTAGGGCTGTGTACCTAATGTCATATTACATTTTATCACACTTCCCCCTGGCAAATACATGTACATTCCTGGACCTGAACATCTGGTGTACATGTACAAATGTACCTGAACAAAATAAAATGCTTTTTACACTAGAGATAGATAAATTGTATCTCAAAGTTTTTTTGGACAATTTAGCACTTGGAAATAAGGAAAACCTGTAAATATGCATGTATTTAGCTTAAGATTTGTAAACCCATACAAAGAGAATTATTTACCAAGAGAGTTGGCTTCCTGTATAACTAAAACATGATTGGCCAAACTTGTTTAGATCCATGTCTAGGCCTAGTACCTTCAGCTATACTTTGATTAGGTACACAGCTCCAGTGCCTAGTGTGTATACATAATGTTGCATTACTTGTGGACCAAGACCCATAGCCTTTTCCACGACCCAAAATTCAATGTACTGAAGAAATGACTTTGCCAAGCCTTCCCAAAATTGTAATAAATACTCAGTCTGGTAACTGTGATATGTGACAAACTCAATGATAATATATTCAAATGTCATTCTGAAAAGATGGAGAGTTATCATTGTAAAGAAAAATTACAAGTGTGAAAGGTAAGTTTGAAGATTAATCACTATAAACTATAACTCTTATCACTGCCCAGTTTTATTATATTAGGTTAATGTCATAAATGTAATGATAAGATTTAAATGTTTATACCCAAATGTCTTCTTTCAATTTCTGTGTCGCCTAGAGAGCTGGTTTTGTTCATTGTTTTTTTTTAAATCTTTTTAATTCCAAGTGCAGAACATCACCCATTGTTTATTTAGTGCTATGTTGTCTTGTATGATAAAAGATATCAGGATATGTTGTCATTGTAGTTCTTTTGTTTTGCACTAAAAAATGCTATGTACAAAAGATGGAAACTAGATGTTAGAAAAAGAATACCAGAACTGCTTTGCTCAAGAACATACAATGTGTGAATCATGTTGATTCGTGGTTGTTTATTCATTCATAGAGATTTACCACATTTGTGGAAGCATTGACTGTCACCTTTTCAAGATGTCAACCCAGAGACAGAACTGTTAAGGTTTTGCAAGAGCTTGTGTAACACAGACTAGGACAAAGGCAAATATGCATATACATGTAAAATGCAGAAAACTCGAATGCTAAGCTTTCATATTGTCGCACTTGCGCTGAACTTTCTGGGTCTCCTTAAGGTCGTTGATATACATATATTGTCGTATACGTCGCTACATGTAAGTACTGCCGCAAATTCACAATACCAGCTTTGTATTCCTGTGGTTTAGTACATGTAGCTTTTTTATTTTTGGCCGGAATTATTTTCTTCGACCGCGCGCACTAGTTTGGAGGTCTTCAGCAGGATGTCATCAATAAAATTAAGGCAGTGCGGCCTAACTAGTGCAATATGTGTTGTTCATGGAAAACGTTCTTCATTGTGTGTTTTTACCCAAAGTATCAGGTACTTTTGTTGAAAATGTCATACTACGTGTGACCTTACTTGGCCTGTGGATTTTTTGTACATGGTCACTGCTTTGGAAACTAGCATTCCCATAAGGAATGATACAACCACCGAAACTGCCAGAAGACCAGACCAGAGTTCTGTGCTCAGTGAGGCGGCAATGTAGTCTTGCACTACTGCATTTCCCTCGGTCGACTGTCCGGGTGTCGTCGGGTGGTTTTCTGTTGCTGTCGTCTCAGTGGATCCCTGCACGTGTGCAGTTCCCCCGGATGACGACAGGGGCGTTGTTGGCAGGTCCGGGATTTGAGTCGATGTCCTTCCGTCGGTCGTCGGTAGGGGTACACTTGTTGTCTCGACTTCTAACTCGTACAGATCCAGTTCTATCGGCCAGTGATCACTCACGTCATATGCCTACATAGACAGATATTTTAGGTGCAGGTCGTCACCAGCCGTTGTCAAACTCGTGAAATGCTAAACTAATTAACTACAGTTGGTTGGATATTGTAGCGCTGGCGCTGTGTACCTGTATATGTAGTTACACACAAACAGTTGTCCAAAGGCCTTTCCTTGTCAATCTCATAGTCCTTTTTTGGCAACGCCTCAGGTGCGGAGGCATTTGTTCCAGTACTACGATCGCTGTGAAAGAATTTCAAAATTTTGCACGAATGCGTTCCTATTAGGGAATTGGTTTTGAGGTAGCCTTCAGTCATATGGTATTTGGACTGAGAAGTAAAGGCCTTTGTTGCTTTGCATATGTAAGGCATCATTTTGGTCAAATTGCTGCTTTTTGCACGGAGAATGAGTGTTTTTCCTGATGTTCCATGTATGTTTTCTTGTTCTCGTATTGATAACAAATAATGTGATCTTACCAGGTCCTGGGTGATGTTAAATGCGTCCTTGTAGTTGAAGACAGAAGCCGAGCTCACGTCGGTTCCGTTCAGGAAATCTTCCCCAGCAACAACAAACCTGAAAAAGGCAAACAAACGTCGTGTACTACAGCTGGACAACTATAAAAACACACAGCTGGGTGGCTCTCAGCTTTCTCAGTAAGCAGGTAAGAATCTATTCATCTACTATTCGATAGGTGAAAAAATGACAAAACATGGCTGAGAACCAAATACTACGTACGTTGTTAACGCAAGAACGTTATAAGGACATAACCTATTTGATTTATGCAAGGCGTTTCCATTTTTTTATGGTCATAGGTTTATACCAACACTTGTCAGCTTTTTCCTTGTGATTCTGATGGGAGTTCCAGCATGTTATGTAACGTTAAAGATAAAATCATACGTTGTCAAAAGTTCACAATAACTAAACCAAACTACCCTCTGCTAATTACACGAGCCGACGTTTCGATGACCGTCTGTAATCTTCATCAGGGATAATATACATGTAACTGCCACTGGAGCTAGGTGTTATCTGGTTCATTGTTCACTGAAGCTAGATGTTACTGGTTCACTGTACACTAGCTTTGCTATCCTATGCTGTGCTAACCTGTCGTAAGCGCAGTCCGTGGAGCTGACCGTTGTGTCTGCGTCATTTCCGATCAGCCAGCTGAACCTCGGGTCCGTCCACAGCCGGATCTGGTCCCACTCGCCGGAAGTGACGTAGCTACAGTCGATGTTCAGGTCGCCAAGGACCATGACGTCATCGACGCCCCACCTAGCAACGGCGTCCAGGTAGACGTCATACAGGAGGTCTGTCTCCTGGACTGCCTGGTCCGGGGTCGTGTGGACCGGAATCAGGACAAACTCCTGAACGACTGAGAGAGAAAGAAGGAAAGACCGAGGGGTGTAAAAACTTTTGAGATATAATATACCTCCCAAAAAGTTTTGAAAGTTTTCACTAGTTTTGCTGAGATAACTATATCTGACACGTCGAGAAAGTTTAGACGCTCAGGTGAAAAATACATTATACATTGACAAAATAAACCAAACAACAAGATGAGATCTGAAATATAATTAGCAGACGATGCCAGATAGTTTGCCACAAATTTGTTCTCTATCTAGTGAATTGATGAGATAGCGACCCTCTATCTCATTAATTCACTTAAAAATGAATTGTCTATGTAGTGAAATTATTTTGTTATAGTAAAAAACGAAATACATTTGCACTGAAAAGAGTTATCACCAGTTTTCCAGTTATGCACGGGTTACGAATTGAAATTCCTATCTCAACTAAATGAATGTGATAAATAATCAAGTCTGAAGAGGACATAAACGTAAAACAGACAAAAATTGTCGACGGAGCTTTAGTCTCCAGTTATTGAAGCGGAAACGATATCCCATAATTCCCACCTGTTCGGGACGAGTTGAACCAGACGACGTACGGTTCCCGCGCAAAAGTGTCGTTCCCAGAGCTCTCGTCCCCATCGTCATAGTGATAAGCGCCTGACACCGACAGGCCAGCTGATTCCCTTCATATCGTATATGTCATATAAGGAAAATATTAATTATCATAGCACGCTCTGAAGATGAAGAAGAATGCAGACCACATTTTAAAAATGCATTATATACACAAGAAAGCAGTTACTCAAGCAACTGGATGGATTTTGAAAACTGTCAGACATCCACTACTTTCCCTCAATTACCAACGGAATCTGTATTTGAATATGTTTATTTTGTAGTATAGCGGTTGTGCTATCTCATAAGATGACTTACAATAAGGACTTACTTGTAGAAGAACGCATACTGCTCCTTATAACTTGTTCTGCCCAGACGGTCACTTAGAATCAGGGAGTAGGGGTTTTCTGTGCGACTGGGTGGGAAAAGGAGAATGTTTTATGAAGCTATCTTAACCAGAATTATGCTTTTATCTAGTTCTATGCCTGAGTAAGCTCGACTGTTACGTTTGTTACATACTCATTCAAAGCTGCAGTTCAAATAGAAAATATCTGAGTACTGACTCGTTGAGTTGATCCAGGAAGTCATATATGGCGGTCTGGGTAGAGTCTCTGATCTCCATCACCAGAAACAGGTCATATCTCTCAACGGTCTGGAGGCGCGAAACAGGCGGATGGCATTAATGCTTCAATACATGTATCATATCATAATCTAAAACCATAAACACACTAAAAATGCTGGTAAAACTGTTTCGCTATCTTTAGGACGGGAAGTCCATATCTGGTCCACTGTTCATTGTACTTGTCGACTGTCGAAAAGCTAAGGGGAATTTCCCCCGTATAAGTTAATGTCATTGTCAATAAACCTGTAGATACTGTTGGAAATAATCTTAATGTAATTTTTGCACTGCTCTATAAGATGTCGTGAGCCCAATACGCCCCCTTGTGGTACCAGTCGCCTGTTTACACTGCAAATACGCTTCGTCACAAACTGTCGAGCGTCAATTCACGGGTATCGGAGCGTGTCTGACAACTATCCGGAACACACAGTACCTAAACCGCCCCAAATATATCTGTGACCAAACATTTTCTTAACAAATATGTATGACTTTAAACAAACACAAGGAGCAATGTGGCCTAGGAAACTTCAACCGTTTTATTTACACGTAAGCAATCCGTTCTATTTGAGGTGCAGGTAGAACAATTTCTCTTCTTTGAGATGCAACAGAGCCTAACGCTTTGTTACGCCCACTTCACATTCACAAAGGAAAAGTCAAACGCTTTAAAAATCTAGACATTTCAAGAGCAAGAATTTGTTAAACTTTAAATATAGCGAGATAATATGCCTTTCTTTCGTCGTAGATCGTGCCCCGATTTTGATGCCTTAGAAGTTTCAACCAAGCTGCTACCTAACCAACCACCCACAAGGATCTAAGGCAGTCTTTTTAGTAACAAGACAGCTAAATTTTGCGGGACATATACACAACTATGTCCCAATAGTACCCTCAGTTTGCAGTTGTGACCTGTCCTAAAACTGTCACATAAACATCAGCAGCTTACCTGGAGCAAAATGTTGACTACGTCTGGCTTGGACATCTTGGACCTTCCGAAAGTCCGTATGTTAAAACTTCCGATCTTCAGACACGTAGCAAGGTGATACCCAGTCAGAGAAGCCAGACAGAGCAAAGAGAGGACACCAAATTTTCTCATGCTGACGTTCCAAGCTCCGCTGTTAGCTGAACAAACTGTAGGATCGACCAAACGTTTGTAAAACGTCCTTGGTTAAACTATTGTTCAACGTGAGTGACCCCCAGTAGCCTAATTCAGTGATTGGCTAAATGTTGCCATAACCCCGTGACAGCTTAGCTCCATGTATACACACGTTGACATGGGCACAGGGCCACGCACGCCCAAACCATGGCCCACACGCGATGGGCTATTTTTGCCATATTTACAATTCAGTGTCAGAAATGTGATCTGGCGCCTTGGCCCGATATACACTTACCAAGTTTCTAGCCTCCTTCACAGACTTCTGATGCGGTGGCGTTATTTTTTTCAGGGAGCGACGGTTTTGCCGCCGAGGGACTTTGCCGGGGAGAGACGGTTTCCGCGCATACCGCATCAGAAGTCTGCGAAGGAGGCTACCAACTTTTCCTTGTGTTCACCTTTTGCAGAGGACCTACAATAGAGTAGCAAAAATGCTACGCCGCAGGGCATGCATGTGTTTCTGCATGACCGATACGGATATCCAATGACATTGTAGTGAATAAGGGTTGTCAAGCTCATAGTTGCTATATCACCTAAGGTCATCACCAAGGTGCATTTGGTAATATTCTGATATTCTACACAATCACAATTGTAAACTGGGGAATCTGACAATGTGTATAGATGTTGTAGTGGGATTAGAACTTCCAAATAACAAGGAAGAGGAACAAGGTGATGGTCACAGAAAGGTCATGTTCACTAGTAGCTGCAGACAAAAGGAAGTGGAAGCTTGCTGCCCAATGTGTCATCAGGCACAGGAGGAACTAAGGTCTAAGGAGAGGTAAGGATTCTTAGACTTGCGGTCTGACTTTTGTGGTGTCTACTGGTCCCACGTATCCCTCCGGACTCCGGAGTGTTATCTCTCTCGCCATGTAACAGATACCTGATTTCACAGTCATTTGTGCAACAGGAGTGTTTAAATCCACAAGATTCTATATGGAGGCTTTTTAGGGAAGTGTTCTGACCAATCAGAGATAAGGGGCGTGGCCAGGTTTCATGACGTCAGGTCTACCCTCCAGAATCAAACCGCAAAACATTCATTACGTCTGTTTTGATTGGTTAATGCCCAGTATAAGCGCAATAGTCTTCCTTTAATACGCTTATTATTTTTATGGTCAAGAACGCATGTCTGTGTAAAAGGGTGACATCCAGGGGATGAAATGTCAACCAAGTTATGTTTTTCTACCGTGTGGCTACCTGGCTGCAAACGTTCAGGGCAGGGGTGTCAAAGAATCATCCGAATTTTATGGAATTCATACGAATCTTACGGAATACATACGATCCATTACTTGGAAACATACGAATTTTACGAAATACATACGATCCATTACGGGAAACATACGATCCATTACGGAATACATACGGTCCTCACTGGTCCTCACTAATTTGGTGGCTTGCGTCATGATCACGTGACCTCCCCGGCAAATTTCAAGATGGTGGACTCGCTAGCGAAGGTGTGTGTTTTCATTTCTCCCTACAATACCTTCTTGGCGCCCTTCATACCTCCTTAAATCATCTCTGAATTACAGATATTTTCTTTTGACTGAGCTCCAAATTTGCAAGTCTGTACATTGGACGCAAGAAGCGCTTTATTAAGATAATATGACTAAAAACAACATTGTCATTTTCCATCGGTTTCACTGAAGGTATAGCAGTAGACCGGTAGACTGGTTTATTTGTTACAAGCATGTTTAGGGCTAAATTGCACAGCTTTTGCAAAACATTATACAAATTGTGCCACATAATGATTAAAATACACGATACACTGTAGATTGGTTAAAATACACACTTGTAAATTGGTCAATAATACTTGTATACTAAAACTTATACAATTTATAACATACTTGGTTATTTAGATGTATGTGGATATAAAGTAATTTGAGCTAGCACCACAACCACATCCAGAAGCACTTCTACTACATTACATCAGCCAAGACATGGCTTTTTGGAATAATGTTTTATTGTTGTCTTATAGAACAAATCGCTTAAGCAATTTTAAATGTTTCTAGTTGGAAGGTATTTGAATATCCTAATCCTACCAGTAGTATTTATCTGTCAGTGTATGTATACCTGTATGTTCTTGTTTAAGTGTTTTTTTTTTGTTTTGTATGTTTTTGTTTATCTGAATAAAGTTTGATAATCATTGTATGCAACACAACTTAACCATAGCCTGGGAAGCAGCGCAGAACAGACTGTGTGCCGGGGCGCTACGCTCCTTGAAGCAAGCGGACCTGAGTGAGTGAGTGAGTGAGTGAGTGAGTGAGTGAGTGAGTGAGTGAGTGAGTGAGTGAGTGAGTGAGTGAGTGAATGAGTGAGTGAGTGAGTGAGTGAGTGAGTGAATGAGTGAATGAGTGAATGAGTGAGTGAGCTGTATGCGCAAAGACATATAACTCCATTAGGTAAGCAGGCAACCAGGACAATTATATGAAAGACGACTAGCGATAAGGTGAAAATTAGGTAGAAAATTAGGTGAGTCAATGTTTGTACTGGATCGGGAAGCAGTTTGATTTTTCCATCACGCATGCCACCATTGCGCAATGTTCATCGACTTGTTTCTGCCTAGTCCAAAACACGAGGCGATTCACAGCAGGTTCCAGATGAGGGCCAGGATCACCACCAGCACCACGAGAACCTTGAGAATTCCCGGGATTCCTGCTTTGTCGTCGTCAGGAGTCGGCGCGTGTCTTGGTTGGGTACTTGACCCGGTACATCTGCGTCTGGATCGCCTCCTTGGCGCCCTTCCAAGCCCCAGGTCCCACCAGGCGGTACTGGTACGGCGTGCACGGCCCGAAGTAGCACTGTAGGGCCAAACGGGGGTCGGAGAAGAAGAGACGAGCGAAGGTTGGCTTGACTCCGATTTCATCAGCCACTTCGTCCATCGCCGTGATGTAGTTCACTTCGACGGTGTGCCGCGGAGACGCGTAGAACAGCTGGGACAGTTCCGCCTTCTTCTTCTTGATGTCTTCAAGCATCACGTCTTGAAGTGGGAGCTTGGTGGTCCCCTTGAAGACCCTGGTGGCCCAGCGGCAGGAGATCTCTGAGATCGGCATGATGGCGCCCAGAGGCTGGGTCAGACCGATGATGCAGAGTGTGGGAGGGTTCAGCTTGGGAGGGAAGACGTACTTGTAGAGGGTGACGTCGTTGTTATCAACCTTTATCACTGAGTCGTCGACGAAGGCGAAGTCGAAGCGATACCCCGTGCAAAAGACGACGGCGTCGATGTCATCCTCGACCGTGTCGTCCTCGAAGACGACGCCGGTCTTGGTGAAGCGCTTGATGTTGGGCTTGACGATGATGGAGCCTGTGATCAGGCGGTTGGGCAGGTCGTCGTTGATCATGACGTGCTGGGCAAAGACCGCGTGCCTCGGCGTAAGGCCGTACACGGAGTGGTCAAAGCGCTGGGTGAGGACCTTACGTGCGAACCTCTCCTTGTACCACATCGGCAGAGCGTCGGCCCAGCGGCGAGTGGCCCAGATGTCGATGGGAAGGCCTCGAGACGAGACCCGGTTCGCCACCCAGCTGCCCCTTCTGGTGCTGAGGAAAAGCTGGGTAGGGAAATGAATGAATATGAAATCCCCAGCCTCTCTACTATTGAATGTGACTGTTGCTTTCGTGCTTTTGTGTATCTTTGTTCCAGTTTGTTAAGAGTAAAAAAATCTTACTAAAATCTGCTGGTAAAATCCTTAAAACATTTATTACATTATGCATTACCCCAATACATTATTAGGTATCAAAACCAAACTAAGATACCTGCTTGGTGTGTCGGCTGAGCTCCACGGCGACGTCACCGCCGGAGTTGCCGATCCCGATGACGATTACTCGCTTGTTCTCGTAGCCCCTGAAGTCCTTGTAGTCGTGGCTGATGGAAGACGCAAGATGCACCGTTAGCATAAGGATTAGGACGAGTCCGATTGGTTAATTTCAGAAATGCAGTTAGGAGCTTGAATGTTATTTTGATGATCGAACAAACTACATTGCTATACCTATGGGTAGTCTTCCCCTGGAAGTCGTCAATCCCTGGGAAGCTGTCTCTGGGGTAATGTGGGTACACATGGTGGCCTGTACACACCATCACTGCATCGTACACTTCAGTCTTGATCTCATTCTTCTCCTGAAAGAGGAGAGTGTGGATTTAATGTAGCATAATGTCTAAAGTTTTAAACCTGTAATAGACAATCGGCCCTAACAAATTAATGAAATATAAATCAGTTTTTTCCATATATGCCCCTTTTGTGATATGAAAAAAAAAGATGTCGGATCATGTAAGCCCTTACCTCATTAGTGTAGGTGATGTCCCACTGTCCGGTTTCTGCGAAGTCCTCTCTAGGTTTCACACTGTCCACGCGGTGCCGGAATCTGGCAGAAAGTATCAAACACGTAGTTTAGTCGTTGCCATTTGGTTGAATTTTTAGTGCGTACGCATACCGACGGAATGCTATATATTTACTGGAAGATGTGAAGGTCTGACTGGCATCATTTGATTTTAGACACAGAAGCACCCGTAGCGCAGTCGACTTGGTGGGCAACCAGTCTCATTGCTAGCCTGGGTACCATCCGGATTTCGCTCCACAACGCTCAAAAGATTTTTCGAGCGTTGCAGAGCGAAAATCCGGATGGTACCCAGGCTATTTCATTGCGCCCTTTCAGATCCTGTCGACAATGCCTTGAACTGCACCAGTTTAAAGCCAGTTGCTAATCAACAGCAGACCCCAACACGTTTACGGTCCGCCTTTCATATTGATCAAGCAGGATACAGCTGTCTCGTATCTCTAAACCTCCATATATGTGTTAGTGTCTCTTACATTACGTTTGCTCACGTCTGAGGGGCATGGAAGAAGTCAACTGTCACGCGAGAATAGTGCGTTGTTGTGAGCCGTCAACACCTGGAGTTTGAACTTTTAACAGCACGAATTCACGGCCAACGACCTCGTAACTCAGATATTCAGTTCTGGTGCTTGTTTCTCATCAACTTAAGGCTTATATTGGTTCTTAAATCCGTTAACCAAACACACAGAGGTCTGTCTTAATTTCTTGGTATCGAGAAAAATGGGATAAATTACACAGGATATACGGTCTGTAGATAAAACCGTCTTGTTTTTCTTGTTTGTCGAAGGGTACCTAAAGGGGCGTTGCAGTAGGTAACTCCAGGTTAACCCGCGTCATTGTGTCTAAACGCTCGTTTGTCCAATTGTAACATATTAACTACCAAGGTTATAGTTTATCTACGTAGGGCCAACTTGGAACAGCTGAGGCAACCAAGCTGTGACCTTCGCAAATACTTCTATCCAACTCAAAATTAGTATGTAGCCTTTAAAAGCACGCCTACCGAATATACAAAGAGGAAGAAGAAAGTTGTCTGTTCCATGACCAAGGCCATTGTCATCCTCACTGGACTAATTATTCAACTAATGCACGTATTTTACTGAGGCATATGGGATGGCGACGCAATATGTACATTACAAGAGTCTCTAAACTTACCAGATGTTGTTATGGCTAAAACAGAAGCAGAATGAGGAGATACAAGGTCACAATAGCTCTCACAAGAGGACTGAAGCTCGCACCAGAATGCTAGTTAATAGCACATTATGGCCAGGGTGTTTAGGCTGTCAATGGGAGAGATTGTTTTTTCTTTGCCAAATCAGCAAAATATGACCTCACCTGATGTGTTTCATTACGTCAAAGTTGTCTGCGTACATCTTGAAGTACTTGATGATGTAGGAATGGGGCATGTAGTTAGGATACTCCTTGGGGATGGGGAAGTCGCTGTAACACATCATCTCCTTACTGGTGTTGATGACCGTGGAGCGGTAGACGCTGGCAAAGCCGGGCAGGGCTTCCTCCTTGAAGTTCCAGAGTCCGCCGATGTCGGTTCCCTTCTCGAAGCAGACGGGCTGCAGCCCCTCGTCCAGGCAGCACTTGATGGCCGTCAGCCCGCTGGAGCCTCCGCCGATCACCGCCACTTTCTTCGCCATTTCTAGCAGTCTTAAATCGACTTTTGGGCGTTGTTTATGGTTTGAATGCGACCCAGACGTCTAGACGTTTGCTCGCCCTTCGGAGAGACGGCTTACGATTAGCGACGTGTCACCTGATTAGCTAGCATCGCCATTGGGTAGGGTCCAAGGTCAAAGACAACAAACTCTGACACACCCCTGCTGCATAGCGCGAAATACGAAAAGAAACACACGGTAAACACACAAGAAGCAAAGAATCTAATTCATTGTTGTTTGATTGCTAGGATAATCTTAGGATAAAATATATTTGCAAAAAAGGTTTTTAGCCTAAAATAAGTGCAATTGAACAGTCTCTCTCTCTCTCTCTCTCTCTCTCTCTCTCTCTCTAATTAGTGAATCGAAATGTGAAGGCTTTCGCCAGTCACATTAAGACTTGTTCTTGGGTCCCAATGAATTTACTAAGTGCTGTTCACTTCACTGTATGTATTTGCACTTGATCGTGAAAGGTTTGGAAGTGTGTACATCTTTTAGAGGATATCTTTAGATATGATTATTATGTTTAACCTGACTGCGAATTGACATTGTTGTCCCGGGTTTTGAGGGTGTGAACATACCTTTAGGTAAAAGATTAGGTAACAAACATGGATAAAGAACTGACATTATATTTGCTAGTACATGCATCTAAAACCACAATTTGTTGGTTACAGTTCACAAAGACTGGAAAGAGTTCTAACATGGATCTACTGAAACGGTCATAGAATATCGCGGATCATTCCAGATGGTTTACAGCAGAACGTTCCAGATGAGGGCCAGGATCACCACCAGCACCACGAGAAGTTTGAGAATTCCTGAGATACCCTCATCCTTTTCGTCAGGAGTGGCGCGTGTCTTGGTTGGGTACTTGACCCGGTACATCTGCGTCTGGATCGCCTCCTTGGCGCCCTTCCAAGCCCCAGGTCCCACCAGGCGGTACTGGTAAGGCGTGCACGGCCCGAAGTAGACCTCGAGCGCGAGGAGAGGGTCGGAGAGGAAAAGACCCTTGAAGTCAGGCTTGACTCCGATCTCCTTCGCCAGGTCGTCCATGATAGTGATGTAGTCGACCTGGACGGTCTGCCGGGGAGACTGGTAGTACCGTTTGGAGATGTCGATTTTCTTCTGCCTGATGTCGTCGAACATTGCGCCTTGCGGTGGGAGCTTGGTGGTCCCCTTGAAGACCCTGGTGGCCCAGCGGCACTGTATTTCTGAGATCGGCATGATGGCGCCCAGAGGTTGGATAAGACCGATGACGCTGAGAGTGGGAGGGTTCAGCTTGGGAGGGAAGACGTACTTGTAGAGGGTGACTTGGTTGTTGTCCGCCTTCATGACAGAATCCTCGACGAAGGCGAAGTCGAAGCGATACCCAGTGCAAAAGACGACGGCGTCGATGTTGTCTTCGACCGTGTCGTCCTCGAAGACGACGCCGGTCTTGGTGAAGCGCTTGATGTTGGGCTTGACGATTATGGCGCCCGTGATCAGGCGGTTGGGCAGGTCGTCGTTAACGGTTGGGTGCTGCCCAAAGACCGGATGCTTCGGCTTGAGACCGTACACGGAGTGATCAAACCGATGGTTGAGCCTCCGTTGCGCGAACCATTCTTTGAACCAGGATGGCAGGGCGTCGGCCCAGCGGCGAGTGGCCCAGATGTCGATGGGAAGGCCTCGAGACGAGACCCGGTTCGCCACCCAGCTGCCCCTTCTGGTGCTGAGGAAAAGCTGAGACCAAAAATGGGCCATACTTATTTGCAAATCGATAACACTAGGAAACATATTTGAAAAGCTAACAAACTTCTTTTTGGGTCCTTTGGAAAAACTTCGCTCTTACATCGAGTATCTCTATACTAGATTGGCATTTTAGACACTTTCCTATACTATATCATCTCATTACAATGTTTTGTTATTTAATAATGGAAATGGCACTACCTGCTTGGTGTGTCGGCTGAGTTCCACGGCGACGTCTCCGCCGGAGTTGCCGATCCCGATGACGATTACTCGCTTGTTCTCGTAGCCCCTGAAGTCCTTGTAGTCGTGACTTGTGACGAAAGCATTGAAACAAGACTATAACTGGACTGATTGATTGATTGATTCATTGATTGATTGATTGATTGATTAATTGATTGATTGATTGATTGATTGATTGCAAAATTCAACGGTCATCTGACAGTTCAGATGGAAGTTCGAACGTTGATTTTGCACATTTCAAAGGGCAAATAAGAACATCAATTGATTTTTGTTACCTTTTTACCTTTGGTTTATAGGTTAGAGTAGGAATCATAGATTCACCTTTGGTACGTACCTGTGAGTAGTCTTCCCCTGGAAGTCGTCAATCCCTGGGAAGCTGTTCCTGGGGTAATGTGGGTACGCATGGTGGCCTGTACACACCATCACTGCATCGTACACTTCAGTCTTGCTCTCATTCTTCTCCTAAAGGACGAAGTTGCTGATTATTTCATACCATCTAGCATGTTTGCTCAAGCTTTGTAAAACGTCTTAACACAATTCCATGGAGATTTAAGGTATAACTTGACATTTTCTTGCATTTATGCATGTAGGAGATCAAGATTTCCTGACGATAAAGACGCGTGTGTAACGTTAATGGATTACAGTACAGAACGTACCTCATCAGTGTAGGTGATGTCCCACTGCCCGGTCTCTGCAAAGTCCTCCCTCGGTTTTACATGGTCAACACGGTGCCGGAATCTGGCAAATAATATATATCAACGACTACATTGAGATATTGACTGTGCCTGTATCTTTCAGTTGCTAATTCTGTTCGACAACCACTACTAATGAATAGTCTAGAGGGTGTAAACAAAGTTGCAGAAGAGGAAAATGTATTGTTAAGAGTCGTCAATATTTGGGGTTTGATCATAAATATATATTTCATGGGTATATTGGCACAGATTCTTGATCAAACACACGGCCCTAGCCTGTCGCCATGTTGGCTTATCTATCATTTTAAGAATTTTTTTGTCCTCAGCTATAGCTAGTGCTTAGACTTATCTTCTTCGCTGATATCCAAACAGCAACAGGTTATATACAAATGGATAATTCCGTCCCTTTTTGACCTTCCTATCAGAGTGTACATATGGGGGCGTGGTAAAATGAAGGCCGCAATAGGTGCATTCCTATTCGCACCTCAGCGACCATATTTGCACAAGAGCGCAGTTCAGGTAGACCGATCATGTGAACATTGCCCCCCGTCTCTGGTCAAGACCATTTGACCTACTATCAGACTGCCACATGATTCACCAAGCTAGAGATATCATACAAACATGCAATGTTCAGAGCACAGAAGCTCGTATATTAAGTTTATATCGGGAGCAGTCACTAGGAAAGGTTGCTTACAGTTGTGATTGTTTTTCTTTTGTCAAATTCAGTAAAATAAGACCTCACCTGATGTGTTTCATTACGTCAAAGTTGTCTGCGTACATCTTGAAGTACTTGACGATCATGGAGTGGGGCATGAAGTTAGGGTACTCCTTGGGGATGGGGAAGTCGCTGTAACACATCATCTCCTTACTGGTGTTGATGACCGTGGAGCGGTAGACGCTGGCAAAGCCGGGCAGGGCTTCTTCCTTGAAGTTCCAGAGTCCGCCGATGTCGGTTCCCTTCTCAAAGCAGACGGGCTGCAGCCCCTCGTCCAGGCAGCACTTGATGGCCGTCAACCCGCTCGCACCCGCGCCGATCACCGCCACTTTCTTCGCCATTTCTAACACTTTAAACTCTACTGGTGTTTAACGTTGAATGGCCTCAATTGATCACGCAGAAGAAAAACAGCTAATAACAAAGACCCCTGTCAGCTGATTAGTTAACTGGTCAGTGGTTAAGGTCCAAGGTCACGGACTTTGGCACATCTCTGCTACATGGCGCGAAATATGAAGCAAAAAACGCGATTTTGCTGTTGAGTAAATCTGTTTGAGTCTGAAAAGACGTTTCTGAACAACAAAGCAGTTTATTTTTATTAGTAAAACAGTGACGGGCATAGCTGAAAGTTAACAATTAACTTCCCTCCTAGTTAATTACTCTGACTTATCTTGGTTTAAATTAGTTGTATTAGTTAATTACTCTGGCTTATATAGGTTTAACTTAGTTGTATTAAGATGTAAACATTGATTGCATAGAAGCATTTTCTGGGCGAACCATATTGTGTTACACAATGATAAAATAGTCATTCATTCATTCGTTGCACTAAAGCGTAAGGGTAAGATTCGAAGGATGCCAGAGTCATAAGGCTGTTTCTCTACATCCTAGCAATCGTGCTAGAAACGCTACCTTCTTCTTTTGGAAGTTATAACTTGCTATCTATATAGTGAACCCATTTACCGAGTCAAGCAAGTGAAGGCAGGAGTTACATGTAGAAGATGGCCATTTGGAAGCTTGAGAGATCAAGAACACATATCAAAGGCTAAAAAACAGTTTGCTACTTAGTAACAATAAGAAAAAAAACCTACGTTCTTAATACAGGCCATTGGAATTTTAAAAAGTTGAAAAGAGTTAAAACAAGGAAAGGCGTTCACGATAGATACCAGAATCCTCAGAACCTTAAAAGCCACCAACATCCTTGTGTCACCTTTATATGGGGTGGCACGAGTCTTAGTAGAGAACTGACTTGATCGTGGATTATTTCAGACATTTTACAAGAGGTTCCAGATGAGGGCCAGGATCACCACCAGCACCACGAGAGCCTTGAGAATTCCCGGGATTCCTGCTTTGTCGTCGTCAGGAGTGGCGCGTACCTTGATCGGAAACGTGATCCGGTCCCACTGCGTCTGGATCGCCTCCTTAGCGCCCTTCCAAGCCCCAGGCCCCACTAGGCGGTACTGGTACGGCGTGCACGGCCCGAAGTAGCACTGCAGGGCAAAACGCGGGTCGGACAAGAAGAGACGAGCGAAGGTTGGCTTGACTCCGATCTCTACGGCGACGTCGTCCAACGCCGTGATGAACTCAACCTGGATGGTATGACGTGAACACTGGTAGTACCGTTTGGAGATGCTGAGCTTCTTCTTCTTGATGTCCGCAAGCATCACCTCTTGTGGTGGGAGCTTGGTGGTCCCCTTGTAGACCCTGGTGGCCCAGCGGCACTGTATTTCTGAGATCGGCATGATGGCGCCAACAGGCTGGATAAGACCGATGAGGCTGAGAGTGGGGGGTTCCAGATTGGGAGGGAAGACGTACTTGTAGAGATTTACGTGGTTGTTCTCCACTTTCATGACAGAATCACCGATGAAGGGGAAGTCGAAGCGGTAACCTGTTGCAAAGATGACGGCGTCGATGTCGTCTTCGACCGTGTCGTTCTCAAAGATGACGCCGGTCTTGGTGAAGCGCTTGATGTTGGGCTTGACGATGATGGAGCCTGTGACGATGCGGTTTGGCAAGTCGTCGTTAACGGTGGGGAATTGGCCAAAGACGGTATGCTTAGGTTTGAGACCGTACTCGGTGTAGTCAAAGCGCCGGTTCAGGATACGCTGTGCAACCCTTTCTTTGACCCATAGAGGCAGAGCGTCGGCCCAACGACGGTTGGCCCAGATGTCGGTAGGAAGGCCACGAGACGAATTCCGATGAACGATCCAACCTCCCCTTCTGGTACTTAAGAAAAGCTGTTAAAGGAGAAAACGCATCACAATTCAAGTGCCAAATTTCGATAGCTGTACGTTTAGTATCAAACCAGATCATTGACACAAAATTGTACAGATATACATGGGGATTTTAGTTACTTTAGGAACGAAAAGTCTTGATTTAGTACACAATCTGTTAATTTGTTTGAAGAATTGTAAAATATGCTGCTAAAAGTGCAAGCTACATGTTTAATAACGCTTCATTATGGTCTTTTGTGGTTAACAGCATGGAAAGCTTCAGTGTCATACCTGACTAGTGTGCTGACTGAGTTCCACGGCGATGTCTCCACCGGAGTTGCCGATCCCGATGACGATTACTCGCTTGTTCTCGTAGCCCCTGAAGTCCTTGTAGTCAATACTGGTAGAAGAAACGTGACGCAGCATTAGAGATCGGCTAGTGGTTTAGTGTAGCTCCCTTTAGAA
>NW_017802947.1:427959-429873 GCF_001625305.1 Branchiostoma belcheri
ACTGAGGCTCTGGGAAGAGAAGGTGTCGGCTATCCAGTGGGTAAATGGGTCTGGAACGGGCCCCGCTCCTTTACGGACCACGGCCAGTAGTACAAGAACTGCTGGCAAGCTTGTTGCGAGTGAGGGCTCAGTGACTACAGTTCGGGGGCTCAGTATTTGTGCCCCAGGCGGGCGAGTTCCACAGACTTTAAATCGAGATTGAATAAAAGAAAAGAAGACTACCCTCTCATGGTGTGTCTTGGCCTACTGAGTGTCTTTGCCTTACGTGACACTTAGAGTAAGGAATGGGAGAGGAGAGGGTAAGGAATGGGAAGGATAAGGATTGGGGGATAATGAGGAAGAGGTTTGAGAATGAGCCTATGACAGGGGTTAAAGCAACCGATCACTGTAGCGTAGCCGAGGTCTTTTCCACCCAATCCTTAATCGATCACCTTGGCGAGAGTGGAAATATATAATTATTCCCACTTACGTCACAATGGACTGACATCTCGCGAGACTCTTGTTGAGCGAGATGTCAGGCCATGTGACCAACCCCTCATACTTCATCAGTTTTGTGAAGCTGGGTGACAGAGAGAAGGTAGCGGGGTTAGCGTACAACCCGTCTCGTGAGTAGCCTGGTAATTAGAGCGACGTGAACTCGGCGCGGCGAGTACCGGGCGTCAGGGTAGATGATGTAGACACACTGATGGTTTCTTTAAGGGTAGGCGGGGAAATTCAAGTTCTTGACCGGCAGCGTCATGGGAGGCCCACGCCTGGCAAATGGCCATCGATGCCGCAAGCACGGGCGGGTGAAACGTTACGTCGGGAGGTACGAGGATGAGCCGCCAGGTCGAGGTACTAAGTAGTAGAGGGGTGGACGAGGAAGAGGAAAAAAGAGCAACAGCTAGAGATAGGTCCTCGGGTATAGGTCGCGTGTGTTTAGTCAAGGCCAGTATTAAAGGCTGGGGTAGGGAATAACCCCAAGTCGACCATAATGCTCAGTACAGTACAGACTGTCTTTAGGGTAGAGGACGCAAGAAAGGAGAAGGCTGGACGGAAATGAGCGGGACGAAAATAAATCCCCCCCCCCCCGCCCACCCCACACTCACGGTGGGAGTCGCATGTATGACAGGGAACAGACACTCGACACTAGCTCGCCGAGGTCTTTTCCACCCAATCCTTAATCGATCACCTTGGCGAGAGTGGAAATATATAAGGCTTAAATCTATGAGCAACTGGAAAAACCGGTGAAACATGACAATATGACTAGTAAGCTAGTGTCATTGGTATGTAAATCAAGCCAAGTGTATGATAAAGAGTAGAACTGTCACTATCCCTTTTATTTGATGTTCCCATGTACTTTAACAGTTCTACGCGGGTTCTAATATATAATGTATGGTGTGACATTGTTACTCCGTGAAGGAGGTCAGGACCTCCGGACGGAGTGTTGTAATCGGCTGATTTTTCATGTTCGCAGTCAAAACACTGGGTTCTCTTTGTGTAATCGACACGCAATTTTATACGCCGTCTGCGGGCATGCCCGTGTTGATGCACGAATGTGTATTTTTGCCGTTGCTGCTTTCGCGGTCAATGTAATATCGCAGACGCACCCCTACAATTACGAGGCGAATTGGAATGGTCCAGAAAAACGCGTTGTTTGGAATAGCAGTGGGGGGGGTAAAAGTTCATGCAGATACGGGGTGGTTTTTATAAGTGGTTCCAGATGTTTTTGCCCATGGTTAAGAGATGCCAAGTTTTTTGGAAGATGTTCGCAGCCAAAACGCATTCTTCCGTACGTCACATTTCTGTGTAATTTCGCATGTGGTGTTGCATTATGTCCGGGATGATGCACGTCTTTTTATTTTTACCGTAGCTGTTTTGATATTGGAGTAAATGGTTATTTTCGAAACATCCCTATGCCGTTGAAATGTTGTC
>NW_017802947.1:429893-433304 GCF_001625305.1 Branchiostoma belcheri
AAAATTGTACAGATATACATGGGGATTTTAGTTACTTTAGGAACGAAAAGTCTTGATTTAGTACACAATCTGTTAATTTGTTTGAAGAATTGTAAAATATGCTGCTAAAAGTGCAAGCTACATGTTTAATAACGCTTCATTATGGTCTTTTGTGGTTAACAGCATGGAAAGCTTCAGTGTCATACCTGACTAGTGTGCTGACTGAGTTCCACGGCGATGTCTCCACCGGAGTTGCCGATCCCGATGACGATTACTCGCTTGTTCTCGTAGCCCCTGAAGTCCTTGTAGTCAATACTGGTAGAAGAAACGTGACGCAGCATTAGAGATCGGCTAGTGGTTTAGTGTAGCTCCCTTTAGAATCGCAAGGGGAAGTATATCTTACATAATCTGCCTTTTCAATATAGATTACCTTGATTATGAAATAAGGTTCATAGTTTGCCAATGTGAAAGAAGTAAATGTCAGCTGCAGCCTAGGGTACCTGTGCATAGTCTTCCCCTGGAAGTCGTCAATCCCTGGGAAGCTGTCCCTGGGGTAATGTGGGTACACATGGTGGCCTGTACACACCATCACTGCATCGTACACTTCAGTCTTGCTCTCATTCTTCTCCTGAAAAGCTACATCAACCATTCATCAAGGGCGAGGCATATGTTTGGATAAACTTTATTCAATTCAAAATGACTTGAATACTAATAATGTCGATGTCCTGCCTGTACAATACTGAGGATTTAACAAACGTCAAAGATACACGTAGTTTGACAATCCATGAGCGGTTGAAAGTGTAATTTGCGATCAAAAAAAAAACAACAGATATTTTCTTTGTTGTGATTGTGATGGTATTATCAAACATCATTTTTATTTAGCGGCTGACAGCGGGATTTACATCTTTACAATGGTCATGCGTCCAAAACGTACCTCATCAGTATAGGTGATGTCCCACTGTCCGGTTTCTGCAAAGTCCTCCCTAGGTTTTACATTATCAACTCTCTGCCGAAATCTAGAGATGACATAGATGTTGAGATTTAATACACCTGCGTGAAGACTCACGTCACACTTTTACGAACATTAACCTCTCGAATACTAGCCGAAAGTTCCACAACCATGGTTAGGAGTAGGTTAGTTAAGGGTTAATAACCCGCCTTGAGGTGTATACGATGTCATATTCATGGTCGGTTCCTATAACCACCGAATGAACGACCGAGTCCGCGGAGTATACACCGAAGGAAAGCGGGTCATTAACGTTATTATCATATAGACATTGTCACATATGCATGTACATCAAGCTGACACATAAGGGAAACAACTCCTGTGTCACATGTAAATCTTTTAATCTTGCATTGAAGTGAATTCTCATCAATTATTTAAAGCTGAAAGTCCTTGCAGGTACGAACTGGATTTACCGCTGAAGTTTCCTCAACTGTTTCTCCACCACTATTGTCCACATCCATCTCTGCGGTTACATTGCTTCTACTTCATGTGACGACAACTCGGCGATTTCGAGGCGAAATTGCAGTCCTTCATCCATTTTATGCTAGCAGTAAATTAGCAACGTGACCAAAGACGGTCGAGCGACCCAAATGGCGGCTGTTTTGAATTCGAGGGCTGTACCAAGTGTAGAATAGCAGGGTCAAGTCAAGGACATTATACACAGATAATGTCTGTGCATAATGTCCTTGGTCAAGTCAAGAGTAATCTTTATGAATAATGCTTTTTTCCTGAATCTACCGCTGATTTTAATTGTATATAGTTTTATCATAACTGACTTCATTTACTACTCTACATAAACAAGTCTGAGTATATCAGAAAGGTCTTTACAATTAGAAGTAGGTTATGAGAAAACACCACCCTGTCAAGTAATGGTAACGTCTACTTCCGTAATGGAGTCCGGACCTACTTCCGTTATAGCCTCGGACCCGCAGGTCCGTATATCGGATATTAACAACCTGGTTTATGGGGGAAACGGAGCCCTCTGATTGGCCGACGCCATCTGGCTGTATGATTATAAATTTTAAACGTATATAAATGTGCAATAAGAACGAAGTTGTGATCGATTGGCAGACCTCAATATCCTCAGCTTTCCGCCTGAGTGTATTTGGCTAGAATTATGGGATATCTCACCTGATGTGTTTGCTGAGTCCGAAGTTGTCTGCGTACAGTCTGAAGTACTTGATGACCCAGGAGTGGTGCATGAAGTTTGGGTACTCCTTGGGGATGGGGAAGTCACTGAAGCCTATCATCTCCTTACTGTTTATTGTGACCGTGGAGCGAAAAACACTGCCGAATCCGGGCAGGGCTTCTTCCTTGAAGTTCCAGAGTCCGCCGATGTCGGTTCCCTTCTCGAAGCAGACGGGCTGCAGCCCCTCGTCCAGGCAGCACTTGATGGCCGTCAGCCCGCTCGCACCCGCGCCGATCACCGCCACTTTCTTCGCCATTTCTAACACTTTTGCTTAACAATAGGCGTGGAATGTTGCCTCCAGCAAGGAGCTTACCAGCTGATTAGATTACTGCCGGACGCTTTGAGTGACACCCACCACTCTTCTTTAGCAGAAATAATCAACGCTTAAATCTATGAGCAACTGGAAAAACCGGTGAAACATGACAATATGACTCGTAAGTGTCATTGGTATGTAAATCAAGCCAAGTGTATGATAAAGAGTAGAACTGTCACTATCCCTTTTATTTGATGTTCCCATGTACTTTAACAGTTCTACGCGGGTTCTAATATATAATGTATGGTGTGACATTGTTTTTATTAGGAATCACTGGCTGGTAAAATTGCATACACATAAATATGTAATAAAGGGGAAGGCTGCGTCAAAGTATAGTAGGGACATCATCCCTTGATAGCTTTAAACAACATTTACAGCTAGAGGTGCCGGTGCGTGCTGGTATGTTATGCCGAGGGGTGATTAAATCGGCTATACGTAAAGTACTGATCGCGTACGGTGATTGTGTTTCTTTCCAGCTTGCTTATGGTTCTTATCGAGCAAATTGCCACATTATTATGAAATCATAACTTCTCGTTATTCCATTGTATTTGCTAGAGTCTTTTGAGAGTCAAAACATATCAGATATTGCAAATATTACCGTCATATCAAGACTTCTGCTTTTAGCAATATTGAAAGTGATTCTACCATAAAAGCACAGAGAAATATTTCCAACGCCAACATATGTCATTGTTTTAAAGCTTGAATGAAAAATGTGGCCATATCAGGTGCACTTTTGTCAAACAGCAATGCTAACACTTAGTGATAGTATAGTATTGATTTGTTTGTTTGTTTGTTTGTTTGTTTGTTTAAATATTGGTGTTTTACTGGCCGGTTTTATATCCATCTAAAACAGTTTGAAAAGAATGGCCACGACTAGAACCAACAGGATGAGAAGCTTAAGGATTCCTGGCATTCCGCGCCTCC
>NW_017802947.1:433324-487400 GCF_001625305.1 Branchiostoma belcheri
AATGTGTTCTGCCTCGTGGTCGGATGTGGTCTGGGGCTGGTAAACCGCACATACAGTACTAGTAGATCGGGTAATTTTATGATTTGCTAGTTGTAAAGGCGTCGTATAGTATGAGCCGGTATATGAAGAAGTAGCCTGTGTTACACAATCATGCTTTCGGCCGGATTGATGTGCAACTGTTACTAATTGCAGGGACTGCGCTAATGCCGACCAGTCGCGCTGTCCTGATACACCGCGAATGTGCGAGTGTTCCCTGTAGACAATCCCGGGAGTCTATTTTTTTCGCACATTCCAGGAGCCAAACCAAAATACGTTCATGAACCGAGTCCAAAAAACCGAAACGTGAAAATCGGATGATCGGACCTGATGTACATTTCTCTTTCTGTAGATTGTACACACAATACACACATCTTTAGATAATCTGGCCATGGCAGGTAAAAAAAAAGTAACCCTGAATCATACTAGATTAGCGTAAATGCATGTTTATGCGTTCAAAACAAGAAAAGAATTTGTTTCCCGGTATTAATCTCTTGAAACACGGCGCTGAATATTGACGCAAAAATATTTCGGGCATCGCGCGCCCTTCCCCGTCACGTGTCGGCATTTCGCATCTCTGATTGGTTGTTGCGTCTTAAGATGACTGAGCCGACGCGCGTTTAAACAATTTTTCTTTGTTCGATTTATCACACTTCACAGAGAATTGTCGCCAATGGCTACTTCTTTTTGTTGCAATATATAATACTTCACGGAGAATTGTCACCTATGGCTTCTTGTTTTTATTAGGAATCACTGGCTGGTAACAATTGCATACACATATACATGTAATACTAGTAAACTAAGGGGAAGGCTGCGTCAAAGTATAGTAGGGACATCATCCCTTGATAGCTTTAAACAATGTTTACAGTTAGAGGTGCCGGTGCGTGCTGGTATGTTATGCCGAGGGGTGATTAAATCGGCTATACAAGTACTGATCACGTACGGTGATTGTGTTTCTTTCCAGCTTGCTTATGGTTCTTATCGAGCAAATTGCCACCTTATTATGAAATCATACTTTCTCGTTATTCCATTGTATTTGCTAGAGTCTTTTGAGAGTCAAAACATATCAGATATTGCAAATATTACCGTCACATCAAGACTTCTGCTTTTAGTAATATTGGAAGTGATTCTACCATAAAAGCACAGAGAAATATTTCCAACGCCAACATATGTCATTGTTTTAAAGCTTGAATGAAAAATGTGGCCATATCAGGTGCACTTTTTGTCAAACAGCAATGCTAACACTTAGTGATAGTATAGTATTGATTTGTTTGTTTGTTTGTTTGTTTGTTTGTTTAAATATTGGTGTTTTACTGGCCGGTTTTATATCCATCTAAAACAGTTTGAAAAGAATGGCCACGACTAGAACCAACAGGATGAGAAGCTTAAGGATTCCTGGCATTCCGCGCCTCCCAACTTTGACGGGCCGCGTCTTGGTCGGGAAAGTGATCCGGTCCCACTGCGTCTGGATCGCCTCCTTGGCGCCCTTCCAAGCCCCAGGCCCCACCAGGCGGTACTGGTACGGCGTGCACGGCCCGAAGTAGCACTGTAGGGCCAAACGGGGGTCGGAGAAGAAGAGACGCTTGAAGTCAAGCTTGACTCCGATCTGCTCGGCGAGCTCATCCATGTATGGAGCGTAGTCTACCTGGATGGTGTGCCGTGGAGATGAGTAGTAACGCTTGGACATGGCAACCGCCTTCTGTCTGATGTCGTCGTACATCAAGACTTGCGGCGGGAGCTTGTCGATGCCCTTGAAGACCCTGGTGGACCACCGGGACTGCATCTCAGAGATCGGCATGACCGCGCCAAGAGGTTGGACGAGACCGATGATACTCAACGTGGGGGGATCCAGCTTGGGAGGGAAGACGTACTTGTAGAGATTGACCTGGTTGTTCTCCACTTTCATGACAGACCGATCGATGAAGGGGAAGTCGAAGCGGTAACCGGTTGCAAAGATGACGGCGTCGATGTCGTCTTCAACCGTGTCGTTGTCAAAAACGACTCCGGTCTTGGTGAAGCGCGTGATGTTGGACTTGACGACGAGGGAGCCCGTGACGATGCGGTTTGGCAGGTCGTCATTGACCGTCGGATGCTGAGCAAAGACGTGATGCTCGGGTTGAAGACCGTACAAGGCGTGGTCAAAGCGCTGGTTCAGCCTGTTCTGTACCAGCTTCAGCCCCAGGGAAAGGGGAAGCCAGCTGAAGAAGGCCTTCTGAGCGCGCCTACCTTGAACTATGTCCAGGGGGAGACCGTGGTCTGATACTCGGTTCAAGACCCAGGTTCCTCGTCTGGTACTCAGGTAGACCTTAGAAGACAGAAAAATGCAACATGGACGGTTTCTTATTACTGCTGCCTTCAGCTACACTTTGCTCACCTTACAAAGTGTCTTAGAGCGACCTTACAAAGTGTCCAAGAGCAGCGTTGTGAAGTTAAAGGTTAATATTCTTTACATAAAAAAAAATAAGTATGGGGATTAGAAGAAATACTCTGGATTTAATCAATGGCTTACGGAGTCGTTTTAAGTTATTTCACATGAGTTTCATATCTACCTGTTTGGCATGCCTGCTGAGTTCCACAGCGACATCGCCACCGGAGTTCCCGATACCAATGACAACGACACGTCTGTTCTCAAAACCACGGTGGTCCTTATAGTCATGGCTGTAAAAACACAATTGAAAATATATCATGACTCGAATAGGTAAAAATTATGACAACTGGAAGTAAAACGCGTGTCTGCTTTTTCGTTACCTGTGCATAATCTTCCCCTGGAAGTCGTCAATCCCTGGGAAGCTGTCCCTGGGGTAATGTGGGTACACATGGTGCCCGATGCACACCATCACTGCATCAAACATCTCCGTGCTGGTCTGACCTTTTTCCTGAAGACCACAACAGAGGGCATATGATAAACATCTTACAATTAAACAAATACTTCCCCAACAACCCTAAACATACTGATGAGAGAATAACATCGGAAGTGCGTAGGCCATTGATTTGATAATATGGATGACATCCACACGCGCATCAATTTTCCTCCGTTTCCAAAAAAAAAGTTTTCGACCATACTGTAAATTGTACAAAATGAGCGAATGTATGTCTTATGTTGCAAAAAAAGTATTGGAAGACGATACTAACGTCATAGAATGCCGAAATCGATTCAGGAAAAGAAAATAATGTGAAGAAATGAGAAGAGTCTATCATTACTCGTCATACTATACTGTACTCTGTGTGTTAAGTCATTTATTCAACCTTTATGGCCACGTACATTTCATAATGAAGGAAACTTTTTTGCCAAACTTTTTTTTCGCACGCTCGCATCAGTTTTGGGATTTCCAAAGGATGTCATCCATATAATCAAAATTAATCAACATGGCCTTATTATCTCAGTATAGAAGTCGCAGCTGCACCAACGGAGACGTGCGTACTAGTATGCACAACATGTACACAACCGAAATATTTTATTGTTTGCATATCATTTCGACCCACCTCATCTGTGTAAGTAACGTCCCATTGCCCGGTCTGAGAGAAATCCTGTCTCGGCTTCACGTGGTCCACATGGTGGCGGAATCTTTGGAAACGAAAAAAAAATCATAGATCTGTGTAGTTCATCAACAGGTCTATCTGAGGACCTCAGGCAGTTGAAGAAAAACATTAAAAGATTACCACAATAACAGATTGAAAATAAAAGGGTGGGGCGTACGTTAAGTGGGCCTTTGACACTTGGATACATCGAGAAATATGTATGTCAACAATATAACTTCGTTGTTAGGTTTTTCAGCAATTCCTTTATTTGACAACTACTTCACGACCGACAGTTACAGCTTGTCTATAATGTGTCCGCTACGTGCAGGGCCCTGGTTTGTTTGCTACAATGTTTACACATGGTTACTCATTACCTTTATACAGCCGCAGCAATAGTTAAGCATGCTTTTCTAGCTTTGACTACAGAATCTACCACCCCACATTAGATTCAGTTCATTCCCAATAAAACGGTACCTGTTCGAGAAATTAACGTGATGTTTTGGTCATTGCCGAGGACGAACACCTAGTTGAAGGAAATATCATCTTTGGCCATTCAAATGACAATTAATAGTTTTCTCAAAATGTAACATACGAGCCTAGAGAAATTGCAAACGAGCCAGCAGAAATCCTTCCTTTCTAAGTATTTAAGGAGATACCGTCTTACTTGATGTGTTTGCTGAGTCTGAAGTTATCTGCGTACAGTCTGAAGTACTTGATGACCCAGGAGTGGTGCATGAAGTTGGGGTACTCCTTGGGGATGGGGAAGTCGCTGTAACACATCATCTCCTTACTGGTGTTGATGACCGTGGAGCGGTAGACGCTGGCAAAGCCGGGCAGGGCTTCTTCCTTGAAGTTCCAGAGTCCGCCGATGTCGGTTCCCTTCTCGAAGCAGACGGGCTGCAGCCCCTCGTCCAGGCAGCACTTGATGGCCGTCAGCCCGCTCGCACCCGCTCCAATTATGGCGACCCTCTTGGCCATTTCTGGATTCAAGAATATTCGTGAAGTTCAAGAGCATCTGGCCAGGTAGGACGTACAGAACAAAGCTGACGTTCAAGCCTTGTGTGTAGTGGGTTGCACAGTACCACTAGCAGATTATTTACCGTGAGATGAGTGCTGTAGGTCAGTGCAATGACAGTAAGTGCAATGACCGTAAGGACGCACCCGCTTAAATGACCTAGATGGCGAGTTGTAGGGTTATGAGAAGCACGCGCTACCCTGTCGGACATCCACAGGGGTCGGAGCATCTGCCGGGGTACCCGCCGGAGCACCCCGGGACTACCCTCTACCAGGCTTCGGGAGGCGGCTGGAAAGAGTAGAAACTGGCCAAATAGAGAGAGATGACATACCGAGAGAGTGGGTCCGCTAGAAAGTACAGTTTTGGGTGCGGCAAACTGTACTTTCTAGCGGACCCACTTCCTCGGCATATCTCTCAGGGCAGCTGGAAAGAAACTTTTAATTGTGACCACGACAGCCGGTGCCTCCCAGACTCCAGATCTTTGCTGGGGCCACATCCCCGACGGGCACCGGCGCAATTGGTACCAAAGCATAAAAAATACATGTGCTATATTTTTGACATTCTATTATCTTGTGAGCATTATGAGAATTGTGAGTATTATGAAAAATGTACAAGGCAGTCTATTATTCTTTCAATTGACTTGTTTCTTCAATGTATAAAGTACAAATTTGATCTATGTCTTCTTTAACATTATTGATTGGCACTTGAGTCAACATCTACGGGACAATACACAGTGAACATGCTGTGTTGAACATTGAAATTTGGACCTTGCCACACACATGTACACATACACATGTAACCAGCCATTCTAGAAATCTCACAAAAGTATGACCATTACGAATTGGACATCATTGTAAATTAGGTATACATGCTTCGAATTACATATTAATTTATTTATTTTATTCACATATATTTATTGAGTATTAGGCAAAAAGCACAGATTGCTTATGCGATGCCTTCTACTCAAAAACATAAAACCTGAGTAAAACACAATGACATAATCATATATCAATGAATTTGATAAAGTAGTAATGAACATACATTGATTTCTACCACTTTGAGTGATTGACTGTTAAAAGATGTAAAACTATTGTATGCTATCTTGGCATGACAGACAGTAAGTATGCTGTGACTAGTTTATTTGCAAAATATTCCATTGATCTCTTAAAAATGCAAAAAAAAATACAATTTTGATGATTTAACATGATGAAAAACATAGTATTCTGATAAATACACTTTTAAGCCTATTAGATATCAACTATTATATACATGTGTAGTATAACATTCTTAAATTCATACATATACTTGACAAAATCACATTATGCTTCAGGTCATCTTCTATCATCAGATGGTCTTACAGAAAATTTGCACTTCTACATTTAAAGTCTGGGGTACTGACACTACACTAAGTTACACTAATTTTTTCCTTTGCATTCCATTGTGGAGGCAGATGAATCATTTGAAAATAAATAAAACATTGTAAATATAGATTCACATAACTGATTACAATCCTTCACTATCATGTACCTTTTGTCACTTTTCAATACTGAGAATTGTGCATCACAAACTCCTTCAATATATGCATTCTATCATCATCATGTATTCTAAAGATGCTAGTAGATCATATAGATGGTGGTTTTGTGAATTTGTCCGTAGTGCTGGAGAAAAACAATGCTTTAACCTAAATCCTGTGAAGGCAGCCATTTTGCAATGGATTTGTATTGGCTAAGGGGTTAAGCAGCAGAGAGAAGGTTGAACCAAGAGACAACCTTTAAAGTATGTCCCTTTAAAGTAGCTTCCAGATGATTGCGACTATCAGTGCCACCACGATCAATAGTTTCAGGATGCCCGGTACCCCATTGGCCTTCCTCTCAGGAACCGGGCGTGTTTTGGTTGGGTACGCGATCCGGTCCCACTGTGTTTCGATTGCCTCCTTCGCACCCTTCCAAGCGCCCGGCCCCATCAAACGGAACTGGTACGGCGTACAGGGACCGGCGAAGACGGTGAGAGCGAGGCGAGGATCGGACAGCAGAAGGCGTTTGATGTTAGGTTTGACTCCGATTTGCTCGGCGATTTCATCCATGATGGGAATGTAGTCTACCTGGACGGTGTGCCTCGGGGTGTTGTAGTACCGTTTGGACATTTCCATCTTCTTCTTCCTGATGTCGTCAAACATCGCGCCTTGCGGTGGGAGCTTGGTGGTCCCCTGGAAGACCCTGGTGGCCCAGCGGCACTGTATTTCTGAGATCGGCATGATGGCGCCCAGAGGCTGGATGAGACCAATGATGCAGAGCGTGGGGGGGTCCAGCTTGGGAGGGAAGACGTACTTGTAGAGGTTGACCTGGTTGTTCTCCACTTTCACCGCAGACTTGTCGATGAAGGGGAAGTCAAACCGATAACCTGTGGCAAAGACGACAATGTCAATGTCATCTTCAACTGTGTCGTTGTCAAAAATGACGCCGGTCTTGGTGAAGTGCGTGATGTTGGGCTTGATGATAAGAGAACCCGTAACGATGCGGTTTGGGAGATCATCGTTCACCATGGGATGCTGTCCGAAGACGTTGTGCTCGGGTTGGAGGCCGTACAAGGCGTGGTCGAAACGCTGGTTCAGCTGATGGCGACTGACGGCTTCTTTTACTGATGCAGGCACACACTGCAACAGGCGCCTGTTTCCTACAATGTCGACTGGGAGACCACCCTCTGAAATGCGGTTGATCACCCATGTCCCCCTCCTGGTACTGAGGTAAACCTGTTAGAACAAATGCCATAAGCTTACAGCATGTTAAGGCATGTTGGTAATTCATGCAATTGCTCTCTTACATATTGTTTCATTGTAGTCTTTCATTTAAGAACAGTACCACTTCTGCATAAAGACCACCTGTGGCTGCATTTTGGTGGTTCCTTAGCTACACTGACTGTGGTACACTGTATGACCTTTCTACAGTGTTCACCTTCCTAATACTCAACTCACTATAGTCCCTTGAGTGGTTGGTATGCACAAGTTTATCTATACTGACACTAACAGCATGAACTATGTAACTGAGGTAAAAGAACTGTTGCATTATCAGAATGTTTTAGCATTGTTTGCATTGAATATACAGTTGTTTTATGGCATATGTACATGTACATGTACACACCTACATGTACCTTCTTATTACACAAAATGGGCTTTTGAACACACAATATCACATACCTGTTTGGCATGCCTGCTGAGTTCCACTGCCAGGTCTCCCCCAGAGTTCCCAATCCCAATGATGACGACACGTTTGTTCTCAAACCCCAGGTGGTCCTTGTAGTCATGACTGAGTGTGGGGAGGAGAGGGTGTGAGAGCGACAAATGGAATGGCTGTTTAATGAAGTTGATGATCCTTTATAGTGACACAATGGCAAAAGTTCCAAAAGGCCTTGTGTGAATGCATTCTTTACATACTATATATTAACCTGACACACAAGTGTTAAATATAAGGGAATCCAATCCAACTAACAATTTATCTGTAAATAAAAAATTCACAAACAAAAAGTATAGGACATTTTATCTGCTAGCATGCTAGTGTGTCCTTTCTGTATCTGTATCTGCAATAACTGGTATAACCACCCTTTGGCGAAACACACCAGGTTTGCAGACATGCGGCATGGCGGCAGCTCGCTATGAGTACACTGGAATACCTGTTACACCCAATATTTTCACATCTATCTGCAGGAGTTGTTTAGCACTTTCTAGTAATGATCCCATTACTAGTTTATAATTATAGTTTGTTTATTGCAAATTCTTGCCCAAGGGCTAATTGCAGGAACAGAAGAAACATGGTATGAAAACAGACAATTAGTACATATAGAACTACTGATACTGCAACTACTAAGAAACTACTGGTAAAAAAACTACTACTATAGCTCACCTCAAGTAATGGAGCCTGTAATGCTGTATCTTTGTGACACTTGTCTCAGACCCTTACCCCTCCCTCATGACCTCAATGAACAGCAGGCTATTTTTTTGGGTTTCATGAATAAACGGACTCAACGGCTTAGAGAAACAACCTACCTGTGCATAGTCTTCCCCTGGAAGTCTTCAATCCCTGGGAAGCTGTCCCTGGGGTAATGTGGGTACACATGGTGGCCTGTACACACCATCACTGCATCGTACACTTCAGTCTTGCTCTCGTTCTTCTCCTGAAATAAAAGATGAAAAGGTTAATGAAAAGTTCAGTACCAATGCTTGTATTGGTGTCCCATACAGTCATCACTGTCTACATATTTGGAAATAAACACAATCATATATGATTTACAGATTGAACAAATACAGATTATTTTTTTAAAGTGTATTAACTGTCCTTTCCTAGTTTCAGGGCTAATAGCTGTAGGCCCTACAGTATCTTTGATTTGAACTAGTTAGAAAGATGGGAAGGTTACAGTATACAGAGGTTACATAGTACATGTATGTAGGAGTACACATTTTGTCATGACAGTGAACATACCTGGTCTGTGTAGGTGACATCCCACTGTCCTGTCTGTGAGAAGTCTTCTCTGGGTTTTACTTGGTCTATGTGGTGGTGAAACCTGTGGGAACAATATGCTCATTAAAATGTTTATAAGCAAACAAAAACAAATTTAAACAAAGCAGCAAACAAACTTTGAGTGTTTGACTAAGAAGCAGCTTAATACTAGGCAGTAATCATAAAGGAAGGACTGCAATTGCTGAGCTTAAAATGAATGCGTTTTGAGTTTTTACACAAATTGACTGGGTCAAAGTCTTGACAACCAGACTCCTCTCCCAAGCTTATTATTCTTTGTCATCCTAACATCATTCGCTCCCTGATACTGTATCACAACCATAATAGAAGAATACTGTAAGGAGGCTCACACTTCAGACTCACTGTGCATGCGCAGGTCAAAGGTCACACACAGTGCACCACAATGCACATGCGCAGTCTTAAGAGTGAAGTTTACTATGGGGGGGGGGGGGTATTACTACTGTGTAAAAAAGGCCTCGACTTATCTTACATACTAGGAGACTTACTACATGTCAAATGTTATCGGATTTACCTGATATACTTCATGAGTCCGAAGTTAT
Source organism: Branchiostoma belcheri (assembly GCF_001625305.1). Lineage (NCBI taxonomy): Eukaryota > Metazoa > Chordata > Leptocardii > Amphioxiformes > Branchiostomatidae > Branchiostoma > Branchiostoma belcheri. The sequence goes on from NW_017802947.1 coordinate 442,963, forward strand.
CTGCGTACAGTCTGAAGTACTTGATGACCCAGGAGTGGTGCATGAAGTTTGGGTACTCCTTGGGGATGGGGAAGTCGCTGTAACACATCATCTCCTTACTGGTGTTGATGACCGTGGAGCGGTAGACGCTGGCAAAGCCGGGCAGGGCTTCTTCCTTGAAGTTCCAGAGTCCGCCGATGTCGGTTCCCTTCTCGAAGCAGACGGGCTGCAGCCCCTCGTCCAGGCAGCACTTGATGGCCGTCAGCCCGCTCGCACCCGCGCCGATCACCGCCACTTTCTTCCCCATTCTTTCCCTGAGGGATTCGGATGTAAAAATCCGATGTTGTCCTTCGGCAGTTTTGGAGTAAGACGTGCTAACAAGTGCTCGGACTGACTCTTACGTGTTTCATAACCACAGGACTATGGAGGACTTTGTAAGGTGAAAGGTCAACGTTCTTAAGGGCATACGCCCACTTGTGACCCCAGGCTTTTCCAAGTAGATGTAGGGTCCGATAGGGCTAATACGCGTAGTTTTTGTTCTAGGAGAAGGGGGAATAGAAAATCACTCACCACCAGAAAGACGCACACACGTACAACGTGCCGCAAACCAAACAAACAAATTTAAACAAACAAACCAACAAACACACGTGAAAAACAAACAGGACCCTAAAATGTGATGTTAATCTGCCATAAAATAATGACTGTATGTAAACAATATAACATCCTTGATATAACCAGGGTGGAAAGAGGAACGTCGTGTAAAGTACTTTTCCCATATGCCATAACAAGCATTTACATTTTACTAAGTACAAGCGAAAGTATTTAACTCAACAAAGAAACAAACAAGAGGAATTTGGGCCTCCAGATGTCTTGTCCCCTATCACATCACATCACCCCAATTTATGATAAAATTCCCACCATGTTACAACACACAAAGCATCCCTTGAAATGTAAACGAAAAAAGGAAAAAAAATATGCATAACATTGTTATCATGAAAGTTCATCTGTGTTAAAACTGGTCGAAAGGTCTAGGTGAGAGAACTTTTTTTGTGTTGGATCTTAAGTTTTGACTCTAAACGCATAACATTGTTATTGTTCCTGTCATCAACTGTTCAGTACATGTAATAGTAAATGGTGCACAAAGTGATGGAGTTCAGTATTGGTGGAGATTCTTGTGCTGCATTTTTAAAAACTTTTTAGGTGTTTCCCTCCAAAACATGTAGCTAAGCTGCATTAACACCGTGTCTGCAACTAACAAACTGCATCTTTTCCTTAAGACTGCTTCAGACAAGCACATTGTACTAAATGTCCGTGACCAGTCAGGGCATCACTCCTCGTGTGCCAGGCTGTCCACCTGCTTGTAGCACTCCTCAGCAGACGCTGCCTTTGTTGTAGGGTTGAGGGAGTACTTCAGCTGCAGACGGTCTCCTACATCACTGATGGCATCCAGAACCTACCGTAGTATAACATCCACATATCAGAAGATCAAATAAGACATCCTAGATAGTAAAGGAAGGGTAGAACGGTTTTATATCCCACTGGTGATGATGGTATTTATGTGTGTGGGGCAATGACTGTTCAGTCAATTGAAAAGGTGATAGTCACCTGTTATGTCAATCCTTCCACAAATGTGGTAAATCTTCATAAATAAATAAATAAATATGATCCTCAGTTGAGGTGATCACCTTAGAAAAAGAATTGAAATTGCAATACTGCTCCAATATATACATCATTGTTCTTCTACAAACAAGGTTCCCACAGCTCAACTCCCTGAAGTCAATTCACAATCCAGGTATGCTTCTTGCTTGTTCATTTGATGTGCTGCAAAATCATCGTCTACTTACATTACATTACATCAACCTGTAACAGTATGTTGACTGGATAACACTACTAACAACAATTTTACAGCTTGGTATAAAATGGCATGTCTCCCTTTCATTATTGGTTGCAAGTTGGAGACATGAGCCAGGGAGTGGGTACCGAAAAGCCCTACCTTGTCTAACATTTCTCGTGTGTGGGCAGCGGACAGACAGAAACGTGCTCGGGACTCCATAAGGCGAGTGGCGGGGAAGCCCACAACCGGTACCCCCACATTCTGCTGGTGAAGCTCCCGGCTAAAAGCTCTGCGGGCAGGGTAGAAACAAGAAAGCTTTCTCAAAAAGCTGGCCGGAGGCCAAAATGGGAATAGCTGGTTGGGTAGCATGGGTGTGCACTATTAATGACTCAAATAATAGGTCACCTTGGTGACTTGAATTGTAGCAATGATAAAAAGAGTCTTTACAGAGATGTAAACAGAGATCCTACTTCACGTGGCCAATCTACACGACACTGAAAAGTTTTGGTGTGACTTTTACACCTGTTTACATTTTTTTCTGTTCTTTCTTTCGACTAACACACATGGTGGAAGCAGACACCAAATTTAAAGTTTCCAGTTTTTCATGTACTCACGCAATTTTTGCAGGCATGCAGATGATGACAGGCACGATGGGCGAGTCGTCGTTTCCATACACAATAAACCCCATCTCCACTAGTCGCTGCCGGAAGTACTTGGTGTTGGCTGCCAGCTGCTTGATCCTAAGTTGACCTGGACAGCAGAGAGATCAAGGCAATCACACAAAATAGTTAAAAGTACTGTTGTTTCATCAACAGATACTAGTATCTCGACATGGAATAACTTTAGAATTACTATTTGTACCTGAAAATGGTCAGAATACTCGCTATAATAATTGATTTTCTTCTTACATGTACATGTACCTGTATCCTAAATCCTATTCATGATTGTCTCTTTTCTTTACAATGCAGAAAACTGGAAAAGCTTACCTCTGTTTGTACCATCCTCACCCATAATAATCTTCATGGAAGAGATGACCTGTTGTGCCACAGGAGCTGCCATGGAGCAGGCATATGTGGTGCTGTGAGAGTACGCTCGGAGGTAGTTGATCAACCGCTGAGAGCACAGGATGAAAACATTCCATACTTTTATCTCACAAAGACATCATGAAAAATACAAATCTATCAAATTGTATTCAATTACTTCTGCTGAGAATAAAAAAAAATGCACTGCTACGAAACTAATTCTGACCTTTGATCCTCCTATGTATCCCCCTGCTGCAGCAAAGCTCTTGGTGAATGTCCCCATCATGATGTCCACGTCCCTAGGGTCCACACCCCAGTACTCAGTCACCCCCCTGCCTGTCTGCCCCAGGGCCCCGATGCTATGGGCCTCGTCCAGGTACAGGTAGGCTCCGTACTTCTTCTTGAGACGGATGAGATCCGGCAGTTTGATGATGGAGGCCTCCATACTGTAGATCCCCTCCACTATGATCAGGATCTTCCTCCAGGCACGGTGTGTCCGCGGCTGGCCGTGTATGATCGCTTCCCTCAGTTTCCTTTCCACATCTTCCATATCTAACGATGATACAGGTAGAGCATATAGCTAGGTTAATTGAGTTAACTAAAAGACTTATGTCTCTTATCAAACCTTACTACTGCTTCCACCTGATGGTAAATGTTAAATACTTGTACGTGTACGTGACTACCTTATCACAAACTTAAACACATGAAAGTGAATATTTTAATATACTTGCACTACTTTATCACAAACTCAAACACAAACACGATCTTGAATTGAAACAATATCCCAAATCAGGCTGATCTACTTAGATGTGTGTATGTTCATTACCAGCATGACTTTGTGCCAATATGCTCACCATTGTGTTTGAAGACCTTGATGACAGTACTACACAGCCTAGCCCCCAGCACAAGAGATGCATGGTTTTTCTCATCACTCAGGATAAGGCATCCCTGTGGTCATATGACAAGTCAATAACAAGACTTAACTCTAGGTGGAAAATATCACACTGACCCAGCTGTACAAACGACTGCCTGCACGTTATATAAGTAACTATGGCTGTACTTCAGCTACAGCAACATTCTCAGAACAGAGCTCTATCCTTATCCTACCTTCCCACCCATGAGGGCTGGAATGTTCATGGAGTTGGTGGCAAAACCCATGCCGAAGGTGACAGCATCCTCCACGCCCAGGAACCTGGCTGTTGTCTGCTCAAGTTCCTCATGGATACTGTAATGTCCTGTAGTTATCCAATACAGCCATCTGTCAGTGTCAGTACGTTTGTTAGACACCTATACAAATTTACAAAATATACATGCAACTACATGTATCAATGAAGAAAATCATCTGTATTATGTACATGTAGGCTCATGAGTAATTACCATTATGGTGTATAAATGTAGGTAATCTACAAGTGAAGAAGATGCAAGCCTTAGTAACAGTTCACTAGATAAAACATTTTGTTAGTCTTACCCAGTTCCTGTCTGGTGCTGCAGACTCCTGCTCCATACTGCTGCAAGGCCTTTGCTGCAGCATCTGCACAAGGACCAGTGTTCTCTGCGAACCCCAGGTAGTTGTAGGAGGCCACATTCACACATCGCCTTGACTTGCCTGTAAGCCTGGTAGAAAGGATTTCAAAAAGTGTAAGCAAAAATTGTAAGCAGCTTGATGAAGTATTCCAACTTGTTGATAGGATTTCACTACAACATAGTACTTTGGTGGTACATTATATGTACTTTCAAATACTGCATGGAGCATACCCCTAGTTTCTAATCAACCAACAAAACTAGCCTAAACTGATTTTATTTCATCATTTGAAAACTTTCTCCGAGAAAAAAATCTTCACGGTTACTTTCCATACCTTACAATCATCCCATTTCTTCATTACCTTCATTACCTTCTTAACGTTATATGTACCTTGAAGTTCATAAATCTAGTCAAGCCCTATTTGAGAGGACAGTCTATAAATGAAGTATTACGAACATTAATTAGTTGCTGCATGGCTTAATTACAAATCACCTCAGGTGCCAGTTGCCATCATCGCTAACCATCTCTAAAACATCAAACTCTGCAGACGGTACACTGCAAATTGGCCTGTTGCCACAGTCCCTGATTCGCATGTAAATATTCCTGGTGACGAAACTCTCAAAGGACTGGTACAAGGGAACAAAATCCTAGGGGAAAACATTGATTTTACAATGTCAAAATAAACTTTAACATATGAAAAGTCTTAAGTAACGTTAATCCCAATGCACAGTATACAAATCAAACAGAACTAGAAAGGCCGACATTTGCCTTGGAGCAAATTCAGCATGGCTTCACCACATTTTACGACATGGCAGGGAAAGAAGGAGAATACAAGGGAAAATGTTTTACATCGAAGAATACAACAGTTGGATAGCTATTCCCTACTTTATTGATTAGGATTTCTAACTGCATAATGCAAACTGTTGATTTTCAAGATAAAAAAGGAATTTATGTCCCGCATTCCAATGCTTGAGCAGGAAAGTTTGACATACCTACCAAAACACTTCAATGCAGTACCTACTTTCAATATGCTATGGGTTGGAGCAGCTGCACTGAAGTGAAATACACAGCTGTGCAGCTTTAATCGTCGTTATCTTTATCTGTCAATGTTAAAGCTCGTGTTGGGTGGGTTTTTGGTCAGAAAAACTATTACAAAAGGTATGTGCGTTTGCATGGAACATGGGTCGGAATTAGGATCCCTCCCGTTACCTTCATCTTTTTCCTTTCTATAGCTGAATGTGTTGTTTCCAATCCACTCTTCCTTAGATAGTCTCTGAAGTAGCCAAACAGCGTCAGCATGCCATAATTCACGTATGTCAGGCACTGAGTCACCTCTTGGGACATCTTCTTGATCTTATGTTGGAAAAGTAGAAGGAAACTGAAAGTCAATTAAAATGTCAACGTATTATAATTCGATTCTATTGTCACTGTAAATAGAATCTAGTACTTAAAAAAACAAAGGTCATTCCAGATCTTTTAAAAATCATTTCCTAACTTTGCAAATATAAAAACTCACAAACTGGTGGAGCTTCAGGAAACACTCTTTTCTTGGTTTTATATATAAACAAAGGGCAAGAACTGATCAAGTGCTGAAATCTGAATTCTTCCTAATCAGAGCAGGTCAAATCACAGTGGTAACCATACTTAGAGATAACACATCATGAAAGTATCGGTATGCCTAAACACCACAACCGACCGCTTCCTGGGCTAATATACAGTGTGCATGTTCTTAGGACCATTTCTAACGCTCTGGATACATTGTCTGTGCTTGTAGGAATAGAAAAAACACTGTAACTCCACCGTATTTTACCAGTTTTTGGCGACGTCTAAGGGAGGAGCCTATATGGTACAGTATTGTGTGTATTTCGTAAGCATTCTAGGAATTGTACAGGAATTTTCGCCACAGGCATGAAATGTTCTCAGGAATGTCTCCCAGCTCTGTTTGTTGACATGCCCACATTCCTGGAAACCATTGGGAGAAACTGCCTGCCCCGGATGCCCTTCATGTACTTTCTGTGATCCTGGGGCTCATTCACTATGCACTCAGAGGAGTGTATAGGTACCAAGGCTTCCTCAAAATCATGAAATAATGGCAGCGTCATGCAAGCAATAACCCTAACAGCAACCACCGTTGCCATGGCAATGTATGTTTTCATTGCCAGTCCTGTATGAAGTTATTCCTCTGGTTTGACGATAGTATGACGATTCATGGCCACCATATTGGATTGTTATTGTCGATGAAGGATAGACATCCAGGTAATAAGCAGTTACTCAAGCAACTGGATAAAATCAAATCAACTTTATTGCTCAGCAACTGTAGCTGGTACAATGTATGGCAAAGAAACAACAAGGGACATACACAAACTAATATACTAAAATATAATTCTAACAAGCTAGTCCATAATGATACTAAAGCTAATCTATTGTGTTTTCTTAGGAAGAGTATTATTGCATTCTGTAATTCAAGAGATATATCAGTTATTTACAGTATGGTGTCGCTTTTGTAGTGATTCAGATATGAATTTTCCAACGTACGCTATATACGATATCTAAGTAGGACATGAAACCGGTAGTGGCAAGGAATTAGACACCGTAGAACAAGGGGCATTTCAAAACCTACCAAAACCTTACTAAAGCTAGTATGAGGTATCAATTAAATATCAACTCTGATATCTAATTGATTCATGATATTCATTGTCATTCATGCTAAATGCTGCATGTAATTATTTCTTACATACTGTTGCCCATTGTATACATATATGTTAGTACAGGACAGTAGCCATTCATTGGTCATTATATGTCTGGGAGAAAAGGGTTGTATGAGGTAAAACTATAAATAAATTATATGTAATGGCTAATGCAGCATTCCTTTTAGAAAATGTTACTGTCAATGTCTTGCTATGTTTATCCAATACATGTATCTCAGTTCTCCCTAAAACCCGTGCTTGTAATTCAATGGGATTATTCAACGTGATTGGCGAACTACAAGGGTAAATGTGGGTATACATAGGGGGGGCGTATAGTGCAAAATCATTCTGTAAAAGGCACGGCAAATCTGGTAAATATAGCGTAAATATGGGTAAATTTGACTAAATGTCAGAAATACTCCACCCGGTGAATCTCGGTAAATGGCCTAAACGCAAGAGAGGAATAACCGTATGGTAAATCTCGCTAAATGCCCTAAATATATGTGAGAAATACCGCGTACGGTAAATCTCGCTAAATGCACCTTTACCCGAAGCTGGTAATTATACAATATGAGTAAATAGAATAAACATTACCATGCTTTACCATGCTGGTATATCTGTGGTAAAGTTGCGCAATTACCGACGGGTAAACCTTCAGTAAATGTAACATTTTTTATTGAAACATACAGTGACAAGACGTGGTGGCGATACACTCAAGTTACACTTGTATTCATGTCACCACCAGACAATACGTAATACAAGCAAGCAGAGCACGAGTTTTCATATAGAAGTTGAATACAATAATTAATCGATGAACATGTGAAACAAATATATAAATACTGACAGAATTGATCAAGATATTTAAAAAAAACGATTTGATTCTAACAAAAATGTCTGTACATGTAGTAGTATTTGAGTATTGTACATTGTTGACAGAAAATAAGAACCTCTTAACAGTACATGTACCAGAATATTATCTGAAAGATTATCCAAGTCAGTAATAAAGCCAATCAGTGTTTTCAAGTTGCCAAAAAGGGTATTTCGTTGTTGAGTGTAGTTAGAGCAGTGTAACAAAAAGTGACTAATGTTTTCACATGGGTGACCACAGGAACAAGCTGGACTTGAAATTAATTATGAAAGAATAAGCTTTGGTTTAGACTGTGTGTACCGAGGCGAAAACGTGTAAGTAAAGAGCAGGAGTAGCGGGGACCGGAACTAAGGTAAGCAATGTAACCTTTACCAGGCTTCACATCACATTTACCTTTGTGGTAAATCCGACTTTTCGTGCAGTGACTGGAGTCGGACGCAGTTGGGCGAATCTCTCTTGGAGCGCCTGTGCACAAGTCCTCCCACCGTGGCGTCGTTGTTCTAATCTGTCCCCCGGTGTCAGCCTCGGCAAGGGCATTCTAATCTACCATCAGTAAATCTTATCATCAATAGATCTTACCTATTATCAAAAGATCTTATCATCAACATTGTCTAGCCGCCGTGCCCAGACTGTCCTCCCTCAGGGCTCTGCACAGAACTGATCCAGCAGGACGGAATACCACACGTCAGTAGTACGTCATGTTTACTTCTGTACTAGCTGAGGAGAGGGAAGGGCCCCCGAAATCTTCGGAAACGAAGCCAAGCCATGAGAGCTGAGGTTTAGTGGATAAAATAAGGGAAAAAGCACATTGTGTTGGCAAAGGTAGACTTGTAGATTGCACGGTAACATATATTCTCCGACTATTGCTGACTATTGCTGACTATCTCCGCCTATTGCTGAAGATGACCTGGCCGGTCACTTGCAACATCCCGAGGCAAGACTGAATACCAATGAGCCCTAGGATACATTCTTAAGTGTACTCATTTGTGCAGCGGTGTCTAAAATGTGCTGAACACAGAACCTTTAAGTTCTGTCCAAGATTTGCGCTGTTTATGTCAGTAATATTGATGATTCATAAGAATGTTACTTTGCACCATAGGCCTTATTCAGGGGCGCGCTCCTGTTAAAGGCTTTAAGCCTTATTTCATGTAAGCGTTGAAACTAGGAAACGACGTCTTCGATACATTTTTTTCAAAGGACATCGATGTATTTCTCAGTACACTACGATTGAAGCTAGTATATATTTAGATTGTGTCTGCAGATATTCTGTATGAGAATTGTCATTCACAATAAATGCTGCATGTAATTATTTCTTGCATACTGTTGCCCACTGTATACATATATGTTAGTACAGGACAGTGGCCATTCATTGATCATTATATGTCTGGGAGAAAAGGGTTGTATGAGGTAAAACTATAAATAAATGATTTGTAATGGCTAATGCAGCATTCCTTTTAGAACATGTTACTGTCAATGTCTTGCTATGTTTATCCAATAAATGTATCTCAGTTCTCCCTAAAACCCAGTTCTTGTGCTTGTAATTCAACCTTATTATATGATTATTCAGCGTGATTGGCGAACTACAAAGTTAAATGTGTGTGGGGGGGGGGGGGCTATAGTGCAGCATTCTGGTAAAGGCACGGCAAATCTGGTAAATATAGCGTAAATATGGGTAAATTTGACAAAATGTCAGAAATATTCCACCCGGTAAATCTCGGTAAATGGACTAAACGCAAGTGAGGAATAACCGTATGGTAAATCTCGCTAAATGCCCTAAATATATGTGAGAAATACCGCGTAAGGTAAATCTCGCTAAATGCACCTTTACCCGAAGCTGTTAATTATATAATGTGGGTAAATCGGATAAACATTACCCGCTTTACCATACTGGTATATCTGTGGTAAAGTTGTACATTTACCGACGGGTAAGCCTCCAGTAAATGTAACATTTTTTTATTGAAACATACAGTGACAAGACGTGGTGGCGACACACTCAAGTTACACTTGTATTCATGTCACCACCAGACAATACGTAATACAAGCAAGCAGAGCACGAGTTTTCATATAGAAGTTGAATACAATAATTAATCGATGAACATGTGAAACAAATATATAAATACTGACAGAATTGATCAAGATATTACAAAACACGATTGGATTCTAACAAAAATGCCTGCACATGTAGTAGTATTTGAGTATTGTACATTGTTGACAGAAAATAAGAACCTCTTAACATTAAACGTACCAGAATATCATCTGAAAGATTATACAAGTCAGTGATAAAGCCAATCAGTGTTTTCAAGTTGCCAAAAAGGGTATTTCGTTGTTGAGTGTAGTTAGGGCAGTGTAACAAAAAGTGACTAATGTTTTCACATGGGTGACCACAGGAACAGGCTGGACTTGAAACTAAATTATGAAAGAATAAGCTTTGGTTTAGACTGTGTGTACCGAGGCGAAAACGTCTAAGCAACGGAACTACGGTAAGCAATGTAACCTTTACCGGGCTTTACATCACATTTACCTTTGTGGTAAATCCGACTTTTCGTGTAGTGACTGGAGTCGGACGCAGTTGGGCGAATCTCTCTTGGAGCGCCTGTGCACAAGTCCTCCCACCGTGGCGTCGTTGTTCTAATCTGTGCCCCGGTGTCAGCCTCGGCAAGGACATTCTAATCTACCATCAGTAAATCTTATCATCAATAGATCTTACCTATTATCAAAAGATCTTATCATCAACATTATCTAGCCGACGTGCCCAGACTGTCCTCCCTCAGGGCTCTGCACAGAACTGATCCAGCAGGACGGAATACCACACGTCAGTAGTACGTCATGTTTACTTCTGTACTAGTAAGGGCCCCCGAAATCTTCGGAAACGAAGCCAAGCCATGAGAGCTGAGGTTTAGTGGATAAAATTTTGGAAAACGCACACTGTGTAGGCAAAGGTAGACTTGTAGATTGCACGGTAACATATATTCTCAGACTATTGCTGACTATTGCTGACTATCTCCGCCTATTGCTGAAGATGACCTGGCCGGTCACTTGCAACATCCCGAGGCAAGACTGAATACCAATGAGCCCTAGGATACATTCTTAAGTGTACTCATTTGTGCAGCGGCGTCTAAAATGTGCTGACCACATACCCTCTAAGTTCTGTCCAAGATTTGCGCTGTAAGCACATCACTTTTATTTCACTAATATTGATGATTCATAAGAATGTTACTTTGTGCCATATGCCAGATTTTTTTAGTTCGTATCTAGATCTGTTCGATAGATGCACTTGTTTACTAACTTGCTTACTCATCACTAGTATAGTCGTCAGACGTCTGCCCCCTGCAGTTGTTCTCAATACTGCCAGATGGCGTGCATGTAATACTCGACCAATTCTGTTCCTTGCGGAAGTTATCAATAAACAAAGACAAAACCAAAGTTATGATATTTTCAAAAAATCCATTTAGTTTTGTTAGATGTTTAGTTGTAGAAGACCATATAAAAGTCCCTGTACTTTTTGTTTAGTCAATAAAGAGTCTAGTACTAGTACTAGTTTCCTCAGGACAATAGTAGTAGTGTATTAGAAGAATTTTTTCATCTTAAAATTGTTCTTACGTACAATTTTTTACTTCTATTGTAATAGTCACAATGTTTCAATTGTTACATCATAACTAAACTTAGTCAAAAAGTGACAAATTACTAATTATATGTATTCCATTTTTAAATACATTAATATTTGGCTTGGGTAGTTATCACATTTCCGTCCTACCATCCTTTTTTCTCTTTTGTTCTTGTTGTTATAATCATAGACTACTTTCGTTTCTTGCCATTTGGGATTGAGTTCGAGGGCGGAGTGATACCATTTGGGGTTTTGTGACGCGCCGCGGCCTTGTACTGTCGGTAGGCCGAGTCGGTCCCCAGCAGGCCGTCTAGCAAACCGTACACGCCGAAGTTAGAATTGAACCTGGGAGGAAAGACAGGTTAATTTAAACTTAACAACTTGATTCAGTTCAGACACTTTTAAACGATTAAACGATTGTAAACTTTCCGTCATTATTTGCCAGTTGAAGGATAGGTTGTCATGATGCCAGAAATGTATGTATATATGGCGGTGTCCAGGCTAAGTTAATAGACACGGTGCAAAACAAAACCCTTCTCTCTCCGTAATCGCCAAGTAGATTTGAGGTGAGATGGGATAGAGATGATTGGTTTCACATAATCTGACATTTGGCAGTCAACTGACTGAATCGGTGTCAGACTTTCAACAATATAAAAGTCAATGAATTGGGTAAAATTTAGTAGCATATTTCAACAATTCAACAATTACAATGTATATGAGCAGCGTGTTTCAAAACAAGGATCCAATGTAGCCACATTTTTGGTATAGCTAGATATGAAATATTTTGAACTCTTTTTTAAACAGATACTAATGATTCATATATTTCTTTGGGGAAAAAGGACGATCGAATTGCCTCAGCTGTCAAATGGTAACTCAGGTGGCCAATTTGATCGTCCCTTGCCTTACAATAAATCTGCTTGGAAATTACGTTAACGTTCGTAATGGTGCTTACCTAGAGTGATGGAAGTCGTGGAACTCAGGAGACCGGACGTTGAAGGGCAGGTCATATCCGGAATGATCGGTGACGGTGATGTACAGACCGTAGCAGCCGAACAACCAGATGGTGCTCACGTGACAACCTGGAAAATGTGACGTTATTTATTTATTTATTTATTTATTTATTTATTTATTTATTTATTTATTTATTTATTTATTTATTTATTTATTTATTTATTTATTTATTTATTTATTTATTTATTTATTTATTTATTTATTTATTTATTTATTTATTTATTTATTTATTTATCTATTTATTTATTCATTCATTTATTTATTTATTTATTTCTGTTTTCTTTATACAGGGTAGGCGCACTAAGTACAATATACTGCTCTACAGGCGTGCCCTGTACAGATAGACATAAACACCAACAACAGTAAACAAAATATGTTTACCGAAGGAAAACATATTTTTTGACTTTGCTACGTTTCCTCTTCCTCTTCTTCTCCAAACAGTGACCTCTGACCTGACTGAACCAGACAGTCTCTCACCATGGTAACTGGTGTTGGGTTACATAATGTTGCAATTTTATAGTGGGAGGGAATTAGACTCCTGTCACAATATATGTGGTTGTGTTTGATAACTAGAAAAGTAAAATTTGCTTGAAAATGTTACTCTTCTAGTTATCATTATCTTCATTATCTTCATCATCATCATCATCATCATCAATCTGTGAATAGTTTCATCAGGTTGGTACGTCACTGAATCAAGAGACCATTCTTACACAACCAAGTGTTTTATTCAAAGCTGACGTTTCGGTGACCGTCTGTCACCCTCCTTTAGGGAAATTCTGACTGGTTCACATTGCATAGCACAGTTGTCAGTAATAATGCGTTCCCAACCGCAAAACATTTAGTAAACGTTACAGGAAACCTACGATGTTTATATACATCGAAACTGTAAGAAAGCATTTTGATGACGTAGGTTGCCACCATTTTTATAGTGGTTAATTCATAGTGCATGTACATGGGAACTCACCAGTGACCAGTGGTCCCAGCAGCGGTGGAAGAACCCCGGAGAAAACCGATTCTACAGGATAGGCGTACGGAGCTGCGATACTGACGGGCGCCGTTAGCTCGTGGTGCTTCTTGTGAATTCGCTTGTACAAGTACGGGTGGTGCAAAATCCTGGAAAATAATAAGTGAACAAGTGAATGAACGAATGGATGTTCGTAGGTAAACAACACCTAACGGTGAATGGCAGGTCACCTAGAATCAAATATTGTAACTATACAATGAAAAAAGAAATTACAACCTAGAATCAAATCCTAGAACTATCGCAGAGAACTCGCTGTCACCAAGTATAGTAGGGGCATTGCCATTAGATAGCTTTAAACAATGCCTAGAGTTAGATGTTCAAGGGTTAGGTGTAACAAGTCGATCGGGGTAATGCAGCCAGCTGCCGCCGCGACGCGTGCCTGCGAAGCTGGTGCGTTACGCCGAAAGGCTGTTATACCGGCTATACAGATACATATACAGAAATCTTGTAACTATAAAATGAACATAGAAATGATAACAACGCTATGACGTCAAAAATAATTTTCTTGCAGAACAAACATATAACATCTAATCAGTTGCATGTAAATGAAACTGTTCTGAAACATTTGTATTACATCAAAAAGTCTCTTTAGAAAAGAAAAGTAAAGGATTAAATTGAACCTGTGAGAAAAGTAGAACCCGGCTTCTTCCCCCAGCATCAGCGCGGGAAAGTCCACCAGAACGTTCCAAAGGGACGGAAGCTCTCGTCCAAAGTCACACCCCCGCCACATCAGAATGGGCCAGGCCAGGCAGATGGCGACAAATGTAACGAGGGCGGTGATTGGTAGTTGGAGTGCGACCTTGCGCAGGATGGCAGGCTCAACCTAAAATTCGACACAATTCGACAAAATTAGAATAGTGGTAAGAGTAATATATAACTGCACATGGACGCACACGTACATGCACACAGAGAGAGAGAGAGAGAGAGAGAGAGGGAGAAAGAGAGAGAACGAGAGAAATGCAAAGACTTTAACATTCTAAGGTACCTACCGGCGGTGTATTGACGTCCGGTTGTATCTTGTACTTGACCAAGGCAGCCGGTCGCCCCGTGATGTCCATGTACAGGTACAAGGAGTTCAGAACCACAAAAGTTAGGCCATACACATTGGTACTACCTGTGAAATTGTACCGAAAAGATAACCGTTATAACCTATGTACCATTGCAAAAATACGCGAGGTATTAGCACCTGTTGCCCAAACGCCTATGTCCCACTTAAAAAAAATTGCAACACGAGATATCACACTCATGCATGTACACCGCTGCAGTACCGTCAAAGCCGCTAGATTACCCATCATTGACCTTTGTTGTCCCAACGCCAACCTACCTACCAAATATCAAAAAGATGATGCACCAGACTCCAAGCTATAATCGGTTAAAAATTGCCAACCTCTATATGGTGTACCTAACACTAGCCTCCTTGAAGAAGGTAATTAGGCACCTAGGTGGTTGAAATTTTTTGTTAGTTTTCCTAGATTTATGCATCATGCATGCAATAATTCATATCTTATATTTCTTTTACCCAGGGTTCCCAGTAGATAGGCGTTCCCGCCGTACCAGTCGTAGACCTTCTCCCATTGGCTCTGAAAAAATGTCCCGGAATTCCTCCACAAGCTGGTGTTCTGATTGGTAGAAAATAATTTGATTAATTCTATTTTCTGCATGAAAGATGTATGCTAAATAACGGTACAGAAAGGTTTAAGATACCTCCTGTCTACATTGGGTTAATGCCAATGTAATGACTCTGTATACAATGTATATATAAACCTGACAAATTTTACCACTCAATTTTCGACACTATATGTAGATCTAAGCTATATGTATTGACCATTCAATAGTCGTTCTTTAATTGTATTAATTTTGCCGAATATCAGACGTATTCATTCTGTAGTTACAAGGGAGGGGGTTGATAGGCACATAATAAACGTGAAGGATTTTACCAGACTTAATGTATTTTTGTAAATTTAATGTAGTCACTCCATTGTTATGAACACTGCAATATTTCGCTTGCCATGCTTGTCCCTAAAGTTTTCACTGAATACGATGTTTTCCTGTTAATATCATCACTACTTACCGCAACAAGCGGCTCGACGTTCTCTTTCAACCAGACCACTAACCCGGGAGACACCGCCGTCCACGCCGCCAGGACCAGCCCAACAGCAACCGCCGCTAGCGTCGCGGTGAGCCGCGGATGACTCTGAGTGTTAATCATGATCAGTGATCAGGACATCAGGCGTATCTGCTCTATGTGAAGCACGGTATTTTTTCTTTCACTGAGAATGGTTGTTTTTCTTCCGCCGCAGCACCTGGACTTTAAACTTTGCCCTTAGTGTGGACCATGTGACCAAAGTGTTACGTGACCCCGATACCGTTGTTATCTGAAGAGCTCGATACCTGATATATACATTGTTGTATCCAGGACCGTGCTTTGTCCAAAATCATTCTCAAGCACGGATCTGGATAGTATCCAGAACCGTGCCTGGGACAACGTTCTTAGACGCGGATCGAGACTATCCATAATCGTGTCTATTCCCATAACCCTAACAAATTCAGGCATAGAACTTGATAGACTGTTCTGGATACAATGTAGACATCCTTAGCTTTCTACTTGATTAAGACCGTTGAACGACAGCTTAGATTTGTACTGTAGCTATACGAAATGAATATGGTTCATGATGCAAAAGGACTGTATCGCTTAAGAACAAAGATTACGAAATAGACTTTACAGATATTGACAGTTTGGGTCGCGCAATGGTCGCCGGTCGCCGCCTGAGTGAAACTTTAGTACAAACAACAACTTTATATTGACACGGCATACGTACTGGGTCAACAAATGTAGCCAAAGATAAATCAGTCCTCTGCCTTTATTGGTCAAGAATACTAGGCTTTTATGCATTGTGTCTCAATACAGCAAATCCTACTATAGGAGTCCGTTAAAATACATATTTTTATGAGATACAAATAAGCGTAGGCACGGTATAAAGTAAACATATCTAAAAAGTACAAAAATTCATTCATTAAATTGGATATCTCGTTTAGAAACATTCATTGTAAATCCTACATTTGATAACAGTTGATACCAGAGAAGAATTTATATCCCTGCTTCTACACCCAGCAGTAGTTATAAGTACTGTCTATCAACACGTAGTCCGTTCCTCATATATCAACTATCCATGATAGTATGGCCCAGGCAACTACACTGTAGCATACGGTCTTCTCCCAAGCACCCTTAGCGCCTTTTCTCTTATGCCGAGAAGCCCACATTTCTCCAGCGCTGTGAGAATGCTGTCCACGTTCGCGTGTTGCGGGTTCCGCTTCCTCCACAGCGCCAGCGCGTGGTAGATCTGGTCCTCCCGGTACAGGGGGTGGGCCGACTTGATGCTCTCGATGTCGACGTCTATCACCTGTCGGGGACCGGGAAGATGGCGGACGAACCGACGCCATTTTGGTCCCAGTTCTTCCTGGAGGATTTCTAGGACGTTTTCCAGCTCTGGACAGGAATTCAGACAAGAATCTTTTTCAATCTTCAACCCAAAAGATTGTTCAACCTAGTGTTGGCGTCACACTTTAGAGAAGCCACGTGACAAGTCTCACTGGGTCAGTCTATCGAAGAAGACCAAAGTCGACCAAGACTGGTCGAAAGATTAGAACATCTCTTGTGTTGGAAAAAAGTTTTATCTTTACACAAGAATGTTCTACGTTACGTCTCTACCACATTTATATAGAATACATAGTTTGGCTACGAGCAAAAGTACTGCTATATTCGTAATTCTTGAATTCATTTATCTGCCTGTAACGTTAAATCTTTAAATCTTACTCACATATGCCATGTCTTTACCATTCTGTCAGACAGTGTAATTACAGTATCATATACACCGCAATGGATGTAAACATTCCTACCTTCATAACTCTCGCGGCCAGACGTTTTGTCGGTGGCAGCCCAGAATTTTTCAGCGATTTTCCTCCGACCCGTCTTCTCTTGCAATAGAGATTCCCAAGAAGCTAGTTTCTCAAACGCCTCGGCTAATTCCTTGCGTAGTGCGTCAGATTTTTCATCATTTTTCCTAAGCTGTGATTGTAAGTATGCTTGATCTTGTCCATGACTGACCAAGTATTCTTCTAGACTGAATTCTGCATCCTGGAGACGGATTTTTCTCTTTGAAAGTTCCATGTTGAGATTTCTGAGCTCTTCCTCGATCCGCCATTTTGAGGTCACGTTCCCAGGGTTAGAGGTCACGCTGTGCGTCTTTGTCAAGTTTGTTGATGGTTTCGTGTCGCCCAATTGTGTTTCTCTGCTCGCCTTTTCATCTTCGAGTTGTTTTACCTCCCTTTGCACCTGGTGCAGTCGCCTGCTTCTCTGCCGTATCTCTCTGTTGACGTTTCTGGACGAGTTCTCTAGCACGTTTCGCTGGAGATTTGTTATGATAATCCGGGTTCGGATGTCACTCACGGTCCGTCGGCTTTCTTCGGTTCTCCTGTTGAGTCTAGACACGTACTCCGAGTCGTGCGTTAGCCACGTGTTGGCTTGTCTTATTGCATCGTAGCACCTGTCCACAATATCAGGTATCACCCGCAAAACTGGAAAGTTTTTCCAGTTGACCACATCTATCGCTACCTGACAAGACAACTGACCATAACTGAATACATTCGGATCCACTTCGCTCATTCTGCTATTCAAAAGACCTTGGATTCCGTCAACATTCTTTTCTAAGGTTTCTTGACATTTTTCTTGCTCCCTTTCCCCTGTACAAAACGTTCTGAGAAAGAAGAGCACTTCGTCCTTCAGGATTCTTAGAACTTTCTCTAGCTGCTGCATTGCACTGTTGGACATCGCTTCAAACTCTACCAATACGTCACCCTCCTTTTCATATTGTTGTTTAGATCGTTTCATTGTGACCAGTTTCTGAAGCGTCTTGAAATCAGCCAAGATGCCCACATTCGACGCATCTTTAAGGCTTAAGAGAGACTCTTCTACTGTCTGTAGATAGCTGACGTCTGTAGCTAGGTAAGGAACTCTGATAATGAGACCGTCGCATTTCTGTAGAGCTGTTTTGATCGCTTTTGTCACTTCCTCGTAGGATTCGGGCGGTTCCTTTGTGGACGAAATCTCGGGAATCGCAGGCAGAAGTTTTAACCACCTGTCCCGACTGGAGCGCAGGTAGTTCTGTAAAGGTCGGAGGTGTTTCTTACCTTTTCTCCGTGGGCTAGTGTCTTTCTCCACAGCATGGTCCTTATCTTGTTCCACTGTATTTCTAAGGTCAGGGTCGTCAACTTCTGTTGGTAGAACGATCCTAACGTGTTTCTTCCGTACATGGTTGGTATTTGACCCGATTTGGTCCGTTTCTCTTCTTGGCGTTTCTTGTTCCACGTCGTCAACTTCTGAAGCGTTAGCATCGCCTATGGCCTCCGCCATGTTTCAACTGAAATCTTCACATGACCTTGACTTTCTGAAATTTTTCCTTCTTTCAGCATGGAGGTCATGTCTTTAAATGTCGTCACTAAGAAAACTGTCGGTTTTCTTGTACGTATTTCCATGCACATAGTCCTCATTAATTCTTAAAGCCAGGCCAGCCTCATTACCCTAGATGGTACCTACTGGCTGATCTTCAAGGTGAGAATTCAAGGTGAGAATTATCAGGATAAGCTTTCCTGCCGATCCTAGGCGTCATTGCCGAAAAGACGTCCAGACAATAGTCCTTACCACAAAATCTTCCTCTGCTATAATTGAAGAATAGTCCAATCACCCAGCGGTCATCACTTGTAGGACGGGTGAAGGTTTTCCTATCGTCTATAGCATCGCTGCTCCAAGTAAGCCACTGTAAGGTTCCTTTAGATGAAAAGTCCCCATAGACTGGAAAAAATCAGCCAGTGTAGACGGTACTTTGGAAGAGCGTCTAGTCTACTGTTTTGTCCCCAACACACCGATCAAAAAATGCGACTGACCTTCGAGTGGCCTTGTTTTCATAAAGCACCTCACGAGAAACAAGGACTCCCCCGTATCGCGATACAAGTGTAGGGTCATGTAACGGCTCGTGCTATTGGCAGAAAGAAAAACAATCCACCCAACCCCCGCCACGCTGCCTGAACCTGAGAGAGCAGGAGGTCAAAGGTCGGCATGGCAGGTTTGAAGTCAAAAGAACTCATGAGGATATCTCCTAGTCATGGGTCGGATGTTTTGGGAAAACACAGAAAGGAGGTTTGAAAATGGCGAAGCAGGGGAGCGTAATGCAGAAGATATCTCTGTCCGCCGGCCTCTCACGTGGCGTCTTTTCACCGTTGACTGCACCTGAAAGGGCCAGGTTTGCGCTCCCTTTGTGTGAGGTACACCGTTAACCGCACCTGTGTAGGTGTTTATACGTGTCGCCAGTGAAGGAGCGTGCTAAGGAACAATCTCGTCGTCTCGCTCTAGATGTCATGACGTAACTTCTCAGTATCACTTGTGTGTCTATTTTCTGAAAACCAGATCTAGGTGCAACAAAAATGGCTCTTAAAAATAAAGGAACTTCGAAGCCGTTCAAAGACACCGATACGGTAAAGTAAACTAAAACTGGAAACGTTACAAACTTATGACTTGTAAGCTACATAAGGAGAAAATGTAGGAAAGTTGGGAGAAATATGAAAGTAATACTAGTATGTGACACACTTGGCCCACTTCACTTGGGACATGGCATAATTAGATTGTGTTTAATACTAGTATTTCTTTTTGGCAAGGATTTACTTGATTTACATGTGATCATATTCACTAGCTAATAATTTTCTTCTATCTACAGTATAAGCTGGACAAGTCATTAGAAAATAATATTCATCTTCAACGCTATTTTGACATGAGGGACATCGTCTCTGCTTGGCTGGTATATGGTGATACCGACCCTTTTTCTATTTTCTTAAACAAATGCAAATTACACACATACCTCCCCAATCAAACACAACCCGTCCGACCAGTGTTTGGACCCAGGAGTTGTAGTCAGACAACCGTTTACTTTCCTCCCGGACAGTTAGCGTCCTCACACGCTCCTGTCACTGACTCCGTTGGGACATCCTGCAGAGATTTTTTGTGACAGGTTTTCTGCTACAGGTGCCAAGATGCTGATACAGCAACTTGTTCCACTGATTTTTGTCTTCGCCGTTCAGCCATCGGTTGCATATATGAGCGTATCCGGTGAGTACACTACTTGGCTTGGGTTGAAGTTGTTTACTGTTTTCTAATTTGTCTGTGACCATGGGACACACACTGTATAAATTATGGTGACTAACGTGATTCGGACTAAATCTATGACATTAGACATGGTTAACTTGACTTCACATGATTTAAACTGGCATGTTTGTCATAATGCTTGCCAACCTTGTCGATGACTTATAAGAAGTAGAACTCACACGTACACTTACGTATGTACATAACACATTTACTAAAAAGTGTGTATTGGCGATTGCCTGTTCATATGAACACCTGTAACATTAGATGCCCCCAACAAAATATTTATCCACGCAGAGGTTTCGCCAGAGGGTTGTAGTGTCCAGGATTTCTTTCAATGTCTTGCTTAAAATAGCGGCAACAAGTAAAACAAATTAAAGTGTTGTTACATGATAGTGGCCTATTGTATTCTGCCACCTTCTCTCGCAGTTGTCATGTAATCAACGCATTAATACATTAGTTATCACCAAGACTCACAAAGTCACAAAATTGTTTGTATAGTCACTGTGGTATTTGTATGTTTACTGTGGTGTCTACATATAGTCAGGAGTATTTGTTTGTACTGAAGGTTTATTTGATCTAATTAGATTCCTCTACTTTTTGTGATAACACATCAACTGATGCTTGCAGTAAACTGTAAAATCTGTTAGAACAAACATAGAAAGACATTCTGTAATTATAGTACATACGTATACAATGTTTATCAAGTGTCTGTGTGACAAAAAAAAGCAGCAGAATTTCTACACACACACACCGCGTAACCGATGATGAAATATTGTTAAATTGAAAATGCCTGTATTTTTTTCATGTAGCAACTGAGACTCTACAACCGGTATCCGCAGTTCAGACTACTTCAGCAATGCCAACTCTTCAGCCGAGTCCGTCCCAAACATCGGCGGGTCTCACCACCCACCTCACCAACTTTGACAGCACTGCCGCAAGTTCAAGAACTACGGCACACCCGACACTGTCTTCCTTTACACGTGATGCAAGGAACCAAGCTTCTACAAGACACGTGGTCCAATCTTCTTCTCACCCCGTCTCATTTTCATCAGCCCAACTCCAGTCCCTTCCGAAGAGTGCTATCGCCTCGAACGAAGCGACAACGATTGCAATGACTTCAACGGTTAAGTCGCATGTACTCTCATCAGTGGCGAACTACCTCGGACCATCCCCCAGCGTACTACCCTTTAGAACTTCAATTCTTGTCACGTTCCAGTCGGTAGGCGCGTCGGTACTATCCACTGCACCGCCAAAAGTCGGGATTGGTCAGTCAGTGATAACTTCTACTTTCAGATCTGCCTTCGCCACGCCACATCTTAGCACGCGTACAGTAAGCCCGTCCCTCGGCACTTCAGCTCCAGTTGTGACGCCTTTCGCCATAACATCGGCTCCACTTGTGGCTCCGCCCCTCGGCACTTCGGCTCCAGTTGTGACACCGACCCTCGGTACATCAGCTCCAGTTGTGACACCGTCCCTCGGCACTTCGACTCCGTCCCTAGGTACCATCAAAAGTAATCTGGGCACACCAACTCCAACCGGCACATCTTCACTGGGGACACCAGCATCATTTGTCAGACCATCATATGGCACTCTAACACAGGCGCCTTCCGTCACGTCATCTTTGAAACCTCGGTCAGTCGTTTCGTTATCCCTGCGTGAATCAACTACAGCCGGTGCACCGCAACTGAACACTGTGCGACTCGCCACCTCCCGGTTTACAGCGGCAATGCAGACAATGACGCTGCTCATAACTCCTTCGGTGGTGCGATCCATGTCACCAGTGACAGCAACCGTCATCCCTAACGTAACAGCAACGGCAACACCACACACTCTTCAGATACCAGGTGAGACTCTTATATGTTTTCAAATAATATTTTCGAAAATTCGTCGTCACAACTTTATGGCCTCCCATGCAGGTGTTGATTTATTTTTGTCACTTCAATTTCTGTCTTTACCACGAATTTGTGTATCTAAAATGACACAGTTTACAGTCGCAAACGCTGTCAATTTTGTCTGAAGGATGTTTTTCTTTGTTCGTCCGTCTTCCTGCAGTTCTCCAGGCACAGTCGTTTGACGTCATTTCTCGGAGCAGTGACGTGTTTAGTCCGGTAGAGGGCGCTACAATCGTTTTCAACTACGTCATACGGAACACCGGTCCCACCGATCTCCCTCCCAACAGCGGCAGAAACCTACAAATAAAGGTAGTCAATATAGTATATTTTGTTTGTTTTGAATGGCACAACGGGTAAACCGCGCCCCATGTGAGTCCCACTCCTGAGGCGTTGCCAAAAATGTCAAACTTAACTGTACATCCAGCCAAAATTTGATATACAAGTATAGTGTTCTGGCACTTCAAATCATAGTATGCCATATATCCCCACAGGTGTACCTTACCGACAGTGCACAGTTGGACGGCGCCACAGTCGTGTCGAGACCCGCAGGCGCCACAGGAAGGCCCCTGCACACCGCCCGGATCAGACACGGCATACAGAGGGGCGAGGCCGTTGAGCTGTTGGACGTTTCCGCACAGGTGTCTGTTCCCCAGGCTAACTGCAGTTCCTATACCCACCTCTGTGTGGCGTTTCAGATACACGGAACGGACGTGAACCAGACAAAGGCAGGCGTCTGCAAACCGCTGCGTAGAGGACAAGGCGGAGTTGGGGCACTGGATTGTAGCAAAGGTACTACAGGTCTTTCTCACTTACTTACCAATGTCGGGTCTTCATCTATTGGAGCTAATGTTGTTAGATTGGAATCAGAAATCCTGTTTGTACGTACCCTTTCATCTGTTTACCTGTACTTATCCCGTTATGGAATAAAAGTACAGTAAAGGTTATCTCCATTATTATTTACGCAAATGACTAGGAACTGATTTGGTTAAAACAGACGTGATTTGAAGATAACGTTGCCCTCTTTTCAATCACAGTGATAGGAGAGTGCAGCGCCACCTGTGATGCAAATGCGAACTGCATTCAGGCTAACGGCAAATCCAGCTGCGTCTGCGTAGCAGGGTTTACCGGGGATGGTCACGTGTGCTGGGGTGAGTGTCTAACTTTCTAGCTAGATTCCATTGCGTTGCGCAGTGAAGGAGTTAATATCTTTGAAAATCCGTTTTTTTCTTGGAAATTTTGGTCCAGTTTGAAGACTTTTGGACAAGAAGGAACAAGTAGGGTATAAACTTTCCTACTTTGGTCAAGTTTTGTCGATTTCAACAGTTTATTACTCCGTGAAGGAGGTCAGGACCTCCGGACGGAGTGTTGTAATCGGCTGATTTTTCATGTTCGCAGTCAAAACACTGGGTTCTCTTTGTGTAATCGGCACGCAATTTTATACGCCGTCTGCGGGCATGCCCGTGTTGATGCACGAATGTGTATTTTTGCCGTTGCTGCTTTCGCGGTCAATGTAATATCGCAGACGCACCCCTACAATTACGAGGCGAATTGGAATGGTCCAGAAAAACGCGTTGTTTGGAATAGCAGTGGGTTCAAAAAAGTTCATGCAGATACGGGGTGGTTTTTATAAGTGGTTCCAGATGTTTTTGCCCATGGTTAAGAGATGCCAAGTTTTTTGGAAGATGTTCGCAGCCAAAACGCATTCTTCCGTACGTCGCATTTCTGTGTAATTTCGCATGTGGTGTTGCATTATGTCCGGGATGATGCACGTCCTTTTATTTTTACCGTAGCTGTTTTGATATTGGAGTAAATGCTTATTTTCGAAACATCCCCATTTCTTTGAAATGGTTTCGTCCGTTTATGCAACTGTTACTGCGCTAATGACGACCAGTCGCGCTGTCCTGATACACCGCGAATGTGCGAGTGTTCCCTGTAGACAGTCCCGGGAGTCATTTTTTCGCACATTCCAGGAGCCAAACCAAAATACGTTCATGAACCGAGTCCAAAAAACCGAAACGTGAAAATCGGATGATCGGACCTGATGTACATTTCTCTTTCTATAGATTGTACACACAATACACACATCTTTAGATAATCTGGCCATGGCAGGTTAAAAAAAAGTAACCCTGAATCATACTAGATTAGCGTAAATGCATGTTAATGCGTTCAAAACAAGAAAAAATTGTTTCCGGGTATTAATCTCTTGAATCACGGCGCTGAATATTGACGCAAAAATATTTCGGGCATCGCGCGCCCTTCCCGCGTCACGTGTAGGCATCTCGCATCTCTGATTGGTTGTTGCGTCTTAAGATGACTGAGCCGACGCGCGTTTAAACAATTTTTCTTTGTTCGATTTATCACACTTCACAGAGAATTGTCGCCAATGGCTACTTCTTTTTGTTGCAATATATAATACTTCACGGAGAATTGTCGCCTATGGCTTCTTGTTTGGTATTATGAGAGACCTGAGTGATGAGGTCTTGTATGACCAGAGCGGATGGATACTTAAGTACATGAGAACGCAAACATTTTCAATCTTCCAAAATCGCAGATGAAGACGAGTGCAGGAGCGCCCCTTGCGCGGATGTACCGAACTCCAGTTGCGTGAACACGGCCGGGTCGTACCATTGTGCGTGCGTCCCGGGGTACGTCAGGACTGACGGAGCGTGCAGGGCTACAGTGGCGTTCCAAGCAGACGTGCGGTTCTTCGCCTACAACTACACGGAAGCCTACTCCAACAGCAGCTCCGCGGAGTATAGGCGGTTAGCTGGCATCTACTCCACGGAGGTATTTCTTGAAAGATTTCAAATTTTTGTTTTGTGTAATGTAATACATTACACAAAACTCCTAACTTTTTCGTGTGTATCCTAGAAGAAAATCTGAAGATACCACATCTTACAGCTTCGTCTGGGACTGCACTTGCCTTTAAAATGCAAATTTAAAGTTGTAAATCCTTTGTAGCAACTACATGTAAATAGTTTGACTTGGCAGAAGGTTTCTGTCGTGTTGTACTTGTATATAAGGAATTTGGAGAAGAATACACGGTAACCTTCTTGTGTCGTTACGTTACAAGTAACGTCATGCAAACTATACATCTATCCATACACAGATGACAAGCTTGTACCTCGCCAGCCCCCTAGCGAATGTCTTCCGAAGTGTAGAAGTGCTTGGGTTCCGGAGAGGCAGCGTGATCGGCACCCATGCAGTGAATGTGGCAGAAGGAAGCGGAGAGACGGCAAGCACCGTCAGTTCGGCCCTGCAAAACGCTATCCAGTCGGCAGGGGGCACCACTCTACAGATGTCGGCAAAGGTTGAAGTTACAGGTAAGTCATCAATATCTGGACAAATTTAATAGTATTCGCTTTTGAGATCATACCCAAGACATTCCCAACCAAAAAAAACTTCATTGTAGATCATTCGGCCTCATATCAGTATTCAAAACCATTGACTTTTATCAGAAAATTATGATGAAGTTTTTGCAAATTCTTGCCAGAGGACTAATTTCAACATACAGTGTATACATCATACATTAAGAGAAACAAGTGACTATAAAACAACTTAGCAAAGCAGGCCACTCTGTAGTGCAATGTATCAATCGTGTATTGTGAACAAAATAAGAATACCATAACATTTCAATTTTACCCTCTTCGAGTACCGGACCCAAACGGGTATAAACAGAGATTGAGACAAAGTACGGTATGTCTTTGCTAGATGCTTGGGAAATACATGTATAACGTCTTTTTTTCGACATGTATCTGCACAGATTACGACGAGTGCGCCAGTCCGGACAGTAATGACTGCAGTCCACACGCCGTGTGTGAGAACCAGCTGGGCGGGTTTACCTGTCTGTGTCGCACGGGCTACCAGGACAGGTCACCGCAAGGCAGGCCGGGAAGGAAATGCTACAGTCAGTAACACCTCTTCATCATTTTTCTTCAATGACTATTTTCTTTATAATAATAATAAATAAGATCGTAACAATGTGTATGATGAGCGACAGTGAAAAACTACTGAAGAGTTCAATATTCCCATTAGGAAAGCCGGGTTGAATTTTTAATGTAAAATAGTAACATTTCAACATTTGCTGCCCCACTTCAAGAATACGAATAAAACTTACTCTATTTACGTTTTTTTTTTCAAATTCTCTTCTTCCTAGACTCTACCCTAGTTGCCGGGGTAACTATGGGGCTGGTGGCATCAGCGCTTCTTATAATCGTCCTGGCGGTCTGCTGTTGTCGACAAAGGAAGAGAACAGAGGTAACTAACGTCACAATCTTTGCACGGGGGTGTCCAAAAATTTTATTCCAACACCTGAAAATACCAAATACAATGACACAAAAACAATCCGCATAATCTGGACTCCAATAACTAGTCATATACCAAAAAATCTGAGGAATCCGTCAAACCTTCCGTGAGCTACAGTTGCGAACACACAAACATTACCGAAAACAGAACCCTTCTGCGGAAGGATATCTCCTTCCCCGGAAGTTAAAAATCAATGTGTTTTAAAATAGCCAGCATTTGTTGATGATCACGTGTATACAATTACTACATTTCACAGATACCTGTGTTTTTTGTTGTTCACTGTCCAGCCTGTTGGAGTAGGTGACCTTGTATGGGGTAAACAGGGCGTGCGGTCGTTCTGGTGGCCGGGAGAGGTGGTACAGGGCAGGAACGGGAACTCTCTCTGGGTCCGCTGGTTCGGACTCAACACTTTCTCTCCTGTAAGTTCGGATTTATTTCATAATATAGAGCCCAGTAGTGCCCGTGGTTGTATGGTTACCAAGAAGTTATTTATTTCACAAGGTTGGGTTGGTGACGACTTTAACTAAAACAGGCACGGAGGCTGTTTCGTGACATGTTGCTAGAAATGTTCTTATCTGTCCAGCAAATGTAAACTGTATATGCATGTTCCTTTTCGTATTATCCATGTTTTTAAGGTTACATTTACCATTTTTTCTTTCTATCTGCTGAGTAATTTTTCCCGTAATCTATTCCCAATTTGCAGAATGTCAGGGTGCCCTTGTACTATGCTCAAATCGCTTTAAATGTAGTACTTACGACGTTGTTATCATATCCTACGTCTTTTGTGTTTTACCAGGTCAGCGAACTAAAAGTTCACAAGTTCCAGTCACTGAAGCAACACTACGATTCGGAAGCTAACAAGACCATGCAGTCCTACCGCGAAGCTTTGAAGAGAGTTCTGGAGGTGCGTATCGGTGTACATGTCCAATACGATTTCCCAGTTCACGCTACAGTATTCTGGCCCTGGTACACAGTGCATTTTGTCGTTGAATTTTAAACTGTTGTATGTTGAATTTTAGACTGTTGTAAAATCACAACAAAATTCAGGAGTTTCTCCTGCCATGATGTTTTTATCAAATAAAGTTCAAAGTACTGACCACTAAAAGCACACTAGGGAACGGTGCACGTACAAAAATCTTGTTTATAGTGCTGAACGCAATCCGCGTCTAATTTTACAGCCATATCCCTTGTGCTGGATACAGAGTTAACACCACCCATCATATATATTACAAAGACCCGTCCTTGGTACTGAACTCCATCCACCATTATTATACAAGGAAACGATGTACAGGAAAAACTGTGTTGAACGTCTTCCACATATATTGAAACGGCACTGTCCTTGGTGCTGAACACCGTCCATTCGGCAGAGCAGATGTAAGCGTAAGTGGACGTGAAGAAGTTTGGCGCTTTGAATGAGGTGCTTTGGAATTGAATCCCTTTCGATTGTGTTAATGTCTACCTCCTGTTTTTTTTTTCAGAAAAAGAACTCACAACGAAGAGACATGTACGAACTGACATTGGAAAATGAGGTAAGCACTTTGGGACAATTTTAACGGATTCTTGAAATAATTATAAAGACAGAAGAAAAATAAGAATACCTTCACGACAAGCCAAGCGTATTTGATTGAATCGATTGAAATTGCAAGATTTCAACTGTTATTTTTTCAGCTAGATTTTTGAAAGAATATATAACAAATCAGCATGTAGATACTTTATTCAGAATTTTGTACCGACAGTTGCCAAGTTGATCTGACTTTCCAGTCTCTCCCTGTCCAGACCCTTCCGTCGTATTCAGAAACCCTTCTCGATGAGACCACACCTCCAGAGGATCATCCGTACCAGGACGTCATTAACGAGTATGCACGGGTGAGTAAGGAAACAATATATTATTCTAAAAAACAATATATTTCATCCATATCATGGTATGGAGTGAAATATAAAAAACGACCGGGAACCACGACGGGAATAGCTGGTTGGGTGGCGTCAGTGTGATGACGATGTGGGACTCAAATAATTGGTCACCTTGGTGACGAATTGAGACTGGACTTAGATGCACAATTGTAATGTATTATGAGCTGTTTCTAACGGAGAAGAGAAAGTATTTTCCTTCTGTAAAAGAAAGTAACTGACACCATTAATCGTAAATTCATTTCTTTACAGAATACATACCATTGACGCTGAACTCAATAATAAAATAATAATAATAAGTTAACATTATCCCTGACAGGGTAATTGAAAGTCAATGACGTTTTTACTTTTTTATTGACAGCTGATGGTACCCCCGTCACGGCAAATCGACGAGTCCACCGCAGAGGTTCATGGGTACACTAACGGCGCACTTCTAGAAGACGAGGGTCCGTACCGAGAAATGGAAGTCAGATGAACACAGCATGGAGACAGGTCCTGGATACTGCCGACCCACGGGTCCTTGGGAAGTAGAAATACGTGTTGAACAGAAATTAGTGTTGTAGTGTTTCACCAGTCCTGACAATTGTTGTAAAACACTGTACTTGGTATTGCTGTAGTTTTGATATATTGTAGAATAGATAACTGTTTCCAAAAAGTACGTATACGGCCATGTAGATGCACATAGTTCAGCAAAAATCCACCCAGCCTTGTAAATATACTGTTATAGAGTTCCTTATGCTATTAATGCATGTTTTGTGTGTTTTTAAATCAGTCGAAATTAGTAGTTGCTGTCGATAGTTTTAGGGCGAGAAATAATCATCACACAAACAAATGTGGCAATAGTTGTGAATGAGTTGGTCGTGTTTCATTGTTATATCAAGTATATATGTAGTCCTCACACGCACACACGAACACACACAGGGATGCACTGAAGGTTCAAAGCTTAACGCCAACGTCAACGGTCTATGGAATTGTCTAACTTACTTTCATCAAATTACAGATTTGGTCGAACAAACAAACAAAACAAAATACACACAGTTATAACAAACATATTCACAAGCGCGGACGAAGGTGTTAACTCCTAAACTTATAGAGCTCCTAGTTTTTTAAGACTTAATATATGTACCAGTGGTCTGCCTTTGTTAACCACACACAACACAGTGCTATGTCGGGTACAACAACCGTACAGACCATGACACATGCTCGGACGTCATGTGTAGTCTGGGCGACGGGCAGTGATTGCTTGGGTCTGGTACTTTAAACTGTCAACGTTGATAAATAGCTGACTGTGCATTCTTGGATGGGGAGAACTTAGGTGCCCTTGTCTTAATTTACCAGTTTTTTTCGCTGTTTCTATTTTTCTGTGCTAACATCTATGTGCACATTCTTACTTTACCTACCAGAGTAAAGTATTTTTTGGGATGGGGAGGTCTCTCTGCTTGTTAATTTGCGTGTTTGTTTCTATGAGTCATGATATATAAACAATTCATCATTGCCGTACATGCTATTTTTGGACTGGGAGGGTCACAGAGCAATATGGGCAAAAGGTCTACCAAGTCTTGTTTTCTTTGTGTTGTCGCGACGGAGACTGTCGAAAACAAAGTCATAAAGCACCAACAACAACGCGTGACATTCTGCTGATATTTGCCATGTACACACGGGTGGAAGATATGTCGGCAAATCGCACCATCGATAAACCCTCCTATCTTATCCGCCTCCGCTTATAAATGTGCCCCTTATCAACCATTTATGGCGCCAGCGGTTTAAATCAAACA
Organism: Branchiostoma belcheri; assembly: GCF_001625305.1. NCBI lineage: Eukaryota > Metazoa > Chordata > Leptocardii > Amphioxiformes > Branchiostomatidae > Branchiostoma > Branchiostoma belcheri. The sequence continues at coordinate 473,586 of NW_017802947.1, forward strand.
TTTGCACATATTGAGAATAGTCTATCGATATCTTGTTACCAGGGTGCTGTTGACTTGATCAGACTTGTGATGTCGTAGTCTCCAGTACTTTGATCGGCGTATACATGGCTACGTGCACACAGTACTCTATTAAAAGAACGCCGCCATTGTTCAAGGTCAGCCACAGAAGCTGAAGGTTTAGTACAAAGATTACTGTTAGAACCGTCCAGAAGTTTGCTTGTGGTAGCCATGAATTTATTGGAATAATAGGAGGTTTATTTTAAATACTAGTACATACCCAAATGACTAATTGCAGGTACAAACAACATGTATGAAAAAGAAAAGACAATGATATAATGTTATGTGATATATATAGTCTAACGTTATACAACATTCTACAACATACGCGGTACTAGTTTTACAGGGTTTGACTTCTTCTTTTGAGGCAGTGGAAGACGAATGATTGCACGCCACAGTCTATCTTGCATTCGTGGGGTAAAAACTTTACGACGTGGGTGAAAAAAATATTCCCACTCCAAAAATCTTAATACCAAACGACATTTACTGGCGCAAAAGTCATGAATCCCTTTAAAATATCTCCAGAGGCCTTGAACGTGTTTTTCTATAGTGTCAGCATTTCAAACCACACATACCAAGCAATGACTTTTGTAATTTATAGCCTTTGAGTGGGCGGGCGCTGCGTGTACACTGTATGTTTAGACGATTGCGTCAGAGACTGTCGGACAAACGTAGTGTACTTAGAATTCTAGTATTCCGTCCACCTTGCCTAACCCCGTGTATGGTCCGATAACTATATCCTGATATATATAAATATCGGGTCTGTTTTTATACTCAAATATTAGTGACGAGACGTTGTCTGACTTCTCAGTAAGTACAATTCAATTCTTCTACCAAAAACACTAGATTCACCTCCAACGAACCCCTGGAGCGTGGTTGTCAGTCAAATTGGACTCAGATTTAACTCAAATCTGACGTGGTTTGTATAGAAAGGTAGCCGTGGCCTAAATCTGGACTGACTGCTCCCGAACTTCGGTCAACCTAGGTGGGCTGGTGTTCGGGTGAGGGTTTTGAATGCGTGACAGGAGCTTGAGGTAAAGATGTCGAAATTCGTTTGTATTTTCACTTCAAGCTTTTGATAAACTTTCATGTTGTGTACGTGTTTTAGAGTAGCGGTTTAGTCCTCTGAACGGGCCATGTCTCTTGGTAATACGTGTTTGTTAACAGAAGGGGACCGCTTACATGTAGGGTCTCCGCCTTTGTTTTGATTAAATGAGCGGTAACACTCAGGGCTGAAGACCTGGTCTCACTCCACAGAGCCTCGGACCAAGGGTCAGACCACACCTGTCACGATGTGTAAATCGCCAAGTGATGATAAACAGGAAATCGTGGTTTGGTTATAACACAGAGAACCAAAAAGGCTTTTTTCATCACCCACACATCACTCACTCTTGTGGTCACAGTCGGGGGAGAACAGTCCGAGAAGCCAGGTCTTTAGCTTGACGAAAGCTGTGGTGGGCAGCGTGTTTTAAGCACTGTGTGTGATATACCCTCTCTTCTATAGGGATTCGTGTTAAAGGATGGCGTTTTCTACATTTATCGTGATCTGTCTGGAAATTCTCTGTCTCCTTGTCAACTCCTTGGATTCAGCACCGTCTGAAAGGTACGTTGTCATTTACAGCATATTTTGTACAGTTACGTACGTTGTACATTTAGAAAACATGAGGCTGGGACTAGTACATGAATAGGGACAGGTATATTTAGTGATACCGGATGTCGTGTTCGATAGTGTACTTGGAAATATGCGGCCAGTTAGAGCATATTCATTTTCAATTATTTTATTCTAGAAAAAAAGACAATGACGTTCATTACCTTACATATGCGATAAATGCCTTGTATCTTGACAGATGCTGGCGTAGTCCAAAACGATTTAGGCGCTTGAAACGGCCCTTGATGTTTTTTTCGAAATTTTCACAATTTGTGCACGTTTGCTGTGACAGTGGCAAGAGTAGCAGTCACCATTAAAATAGCTGCTTCCATAGCGAAAGTGTTTTAGTTTTTGATAAGTGAAATTATGCAGATACATGTATTTGTAAGTTTACCTTGTGGACTAAAGATGTCATTATTATAATAGTTATAAACTGTAGACGTGCGATAGTGATGCTTGGCTACATTTTCTTTTATCAATCTCTTTCCTAACGTTATAAATATCGTACAAATGTACAATTGTACGTTAAGATAACATTCAAACTGTATTTACAGATATAGAATTGTTTCATCGTGGCCTCAAAATAGAATGACTACTGCAAAACAAACTTTCATTGTTGAAAACAAATTCATGGGTGCAAAAAGAGCACATCTGTCCCTTGAAATTGTCCATCTAAGAGCTAAAAGAAGTAAGTATAAACAAGTGTGCGTGCCGGTGAGACGGGCCAGAACACGCGCCATTTGCATGGTGTGGACAGACATCCTACATGTTTGCAGTGTAAGCTGTTGAAATATATTATCATTTCCTGCCACGCATTTTCACTCTTTTTACAAACATTCGAAACCGCGCACTCTTTCTTATATGTATTTATCTTACAAAACCTTGAAATATATCGTATTAATGAAAACAGCTACATGTGAAGTTGTAAGTGAAGGTTTGCAATTTGTTTGAGTTGGATAAGATAATGTTAACAGTACTCGCTTCATTAATATCTGTAGATCTGTCGTGTTTTTGTCGATAACTTGTGAATTTACATAGCTACAGCCGCCATGTTGGTGGATGCGATAGACGCAAGATGGCGTACGTGTTTAGCAAAAGGGAAACAAACTGATTTAACCCACCAAGATGGCGGACGCAGCAGGTCGGCAGAACGTACTACGCCTATGCGAAATCCGTAATATATCGTGCAAAGAATTTCGGCATAACGTCTCATTTAATGTCGCATTTGCATCTTTACGGATGACATCCGGCCGTCTATAGTTTTCAAATGTTATATCGGAAAAGATATCGTCTGCAACGGACAAAATTCTGATGTAACGTCCACCAAACATTCAACGAAAACGGTAAAAAAAATTTGGCAGACGCAGTACATTCTGCTGACGTCTTCCAACTTGCTGGGTGCTTGATTGTGCCATATATATAGTCACATGGATGCAAAATTCTGTGAATGAATGAATGAATTTTTTTCTTCACACAGCCAACTGAATCTGCCGAGTTTCTGCGACAAGGAATGCCCGCCGTTTGAAAGCCTGTGCTCCACGACAGACTACGAGGTTCGGCGCTACGCCAGCGCCATGTGGGTCTCCACTACCGAGTACGGCGACTCAGGGTTCTCTATGGGGCAGCTCCGGGCAGCAGAGAGACTCGTCATGTACATACAGGGGGACAATAGCAAAGGTGTGACACCTGGGGTGTGGGTGTGGCTGCGTGGGTGTGTGCATGCCGTAGTATATGCACATCTGTCTGTGCGTGCGTGCGTGTGTTTGTGTGTGTGTGTGTGTGTGTGTGTGTGTGTGTGTGTGTGTGTGTGTGTGTGTGTGTGCGTATTTGTGTATGAGTATGTGTTTGTATGTGTGTACAGTCGTATGTTTTATTTTGCAGTGTGTGATCAAAATGCATCTTCCCTGATGCTTGCAGTTGATTGATTGAATGAATGAATGAATGAATGAATGAATGAATGATTGATTGATCGAAATGTACCCTGTATATCCGTTGAAGTATGTTGATAACCTTAAACCGTGTCCATGTTGACAGGTGTAAAGTTGCCTCTGACGGTACCTCTCGTGACGCAGCTGAGCATGTCGGGAGACGCGGTTACCGTGTCGACCCTGGTGTCCAGAAAACTCCATGCAGACCCTCCAACCCCTCGGCATCCAAAGGTACACTCTTTTTAGCACGTTTAAACGAACAAAGTAATTTATTGTGGATGACAACCCCTCTATAGCATTAAAATGTTGTGTCTGATAGACTCTGATAAGACATCGTCTGCATCGGGCAAAATTCTGATGCAACATTGACCAAACATCTAACGAAAACCATGAAAAAAACGGGGTTTTGAAAATCAAACCCTCTACAGAAACTGTGCAGATAGTTTATGTCTATGGTTGTTTGCATGTCCTTTTGTATATATATTAAGCTTGCATTCCTTTAATGTGTGATGTTATATGTTTGTTTTTTTTCATACCTGAAATAAAGAATAAGTAACCTATGAAAAAGCAACTTTCGTCGACACTCCCTGTTGTTACCCTACAGGTAGTACTTGACGTTCTGCCGGAGACTGTCCTGTACGTCCGCCCGTTCTCAGGGTACACCACCCGGAGTCTGGTGAAGGCACAGGCACAGAAACTCTTCAAGTCGCTCCAGAGGAACGCCGAACCATTTTACGGCGAGCAGGACTACTTCTACGTGGCCCGCTATCCCAGGTAATGTTTAACGTCACATTTCAAAACCGGGGCCCGGCCGGGCTGTTGGCGTACTAGTAAACGAAAAATAAACAATTCATATCAAGAATCTGCACAAATAATGCTTATGACTAGTTTGTTTATCAATGTTGTTGTGTTATGTTGTCTTTTATATCATACTTTTCGTTTCCACCAACTGGGCCCCATGTTGGAAATTGTGACCTCGCCATAAGACTGCTCTTAAAACTAAAATGCACCCGTAGACAGGTCCCAATAACACATTTCTTATAAGAATTCACTGTCAAAATATCGCAAAGAGATAGTTGTGTACCTGTGATACCATTGTACTCTGTAGCGACCTCCAATTGATAAATACATTAACACCGTGTTTTCCAGTCTGGACGCGTACAAAACACCCAAACCGCGGAACTGGAGACACTGTCTGCTGTACGGAGATGCCCACGAGTGCGACTCATACAGGGCACAGAAACGTAGGTACGCCTTTCAGTACCTCTTATTTTCATCATCAGTACCGTATTCATTATCATCATTATCATCGTGGCCTTCATTATCGTTATCTTCATCATCATTATCTTCATCATCATTTAATGTTTATCATGTGTTTAATTTGCTATAAATATTTTAATCATCATTGTCATGACGTAGCCATACAACATTTAGAACCGAATAGCAAAGTTCTTTATTCATAACCGTAACCACTTGTTTAAAGAGCCAACATTTCGATGACCGTCTGACTTCTTCATCAGGACTAAAGTGGTTGGTTCACTGTGCACTGAAACTACAAGTGTCACTACTAACAATGTGGTCCCAAACGTTAAGTAATCGTGACACAAAACGAGTCATAATTGCCCTGATTAAGATGACAGGCGGTCATCGAAACGTCTTGTCAATCAAGTGGTTGTGGATAAAGAACTTTGTTATTCAAATTCTCACCAACCTTATGAAATTATTCACGGTATCTTCAGAACCTCCTCATCAAGCAGACGGGGCAGGAGGTATAACGAGATCTGGGTGTTCGCCACCAACGAGCGGACCCAGAACTACCGCCAGTTCGTCTACGGGAGAGAGTTCAGCTTCCTGAACGTCCCGTCATGCCTGAGGGGGGCCGGAAACGACCTACTGAAGAAATGGGGACCTCCTCTTCAGGAGTCGGTCCACTGGATGTGGAAGTCGCAGTGTGGGGACAAGTTTTGTACATGTACGTGTAGACTTCTTCTTTGGATAATCACAGTCAATTTTGGCTGATTGCAAGGAAGTTCCTTGCGGAAGTTCTAAGACGTTTTCTCGTACTTAAACGGAACGTTTCTCACAGACAAGAAGAGGGGAGGGGTGTAGATACAGGTATAAGGTGAAAGACGTCCTACGATCTGACAAATAAACTGATTGTTATTTGTCCTCCTTTTTTTGTCTCCTCAGCAAAAAGTTGCCCGAAGTACAAGGTGCTGGAGACTCACAAAGCTGGGTTCGAGACGCGGAGTTATGGGAACCTGCACCTGATAGGTCACATGCCGGCCACGTGTCATTACGACTACGTGGAGCCGCTGGGAACAGAACCAATCAAACGGCACATGAATAAAACAGGTATGAGGTGTTCTGCCATTGGTCAAGCATTGGACTCTACTATTGGGTATTTGTAAGTGACGTCACAACTTGCGGGTATAAATAGCTACCGCCGCCATATTGGTGGAGGCATAGATCCAAGATGGCGACTACTCATATAGAACCGCATACCGTGTTAGCTAGTAATTCCTAGTTTACAACGTATCAAAAACCAACGTCAGCTGAAATGTTTGCCTTTGAATTTCTCCAGTGACACATTCCGGTTTCTTTAACTTGCTGTAGTGAGGAAGTTGGCTTTATTGCAGAAGGAAAGATTTTTTTAGACTTTGAGTATAGCCTACCTGACACTTGCCTGTAACAGGCCTAGTTTGTTCACTGTCCAGAATAATTCAAACACGACTTTTTGTCCCAGACGAGCTGTCCAGGTTCTCCGCAGACATGTTACCGCGCAAGGCCACGTTCATCACCCAGCGGTACAGGAAGGGTCACGAGGGATGCGACAAGTTCTTCCTCTTCTACTACCCTGTAGCAGACGTCAGCGAACTCAACCTGGTAATCTTCAAGCAGATGCTACGATGGCGAGGCAGTGTCCAATCGGCCAAGGAGTGACCTTTAGTCAACGAAGGCTAATATAGACACTCTTTGGCCGATTGCATAATGCTTTTTCACCGTAGGATCTGCTTGGAGATCATGAACTTTGCACTTTTGCAGAATATTAGAACATTGTAATACTGAATCCACATTTTCCTTCAAAATGGCTCCTTGATACCGAATCTTATATTGTTGACTTATTGGCCATCGTACATGAGATAAGTTATGGTGGATTAAAAACATGTTTTCTCATAGACTTGTCAAAAGTTTACTAAAAAAGAAACTTTTATGCCAATTTAAGTAAACATTATTGCCGTGTTTAGAAACGAGCCCTCTTGTTGAAGCGCTTTGACTACCTGGACACGTACGTCAGATGTTTCACCGGTTACGTCAGTCCTGACGTCATCATGGACCAGGCCCGTTACCTTAGCAACCAGCTCCATGACAACGGGCTGTGCCGCGTGAGGGACAGGGTGACGGTGGCGGAGTACGACAGCCAATCACGGCTGTTCGATCGGCATAACGAAGTAAGTCAAGCTAAAGCCACGGACGTTAACGACGGAAGCGTACTAGATACTAGTAATCACTTTCAGTCAACTCTGAATGGGTTTTAAAGTTCTAATTGGTAATTTACAGCTTTCAAACGATTGTATAGCAAAAGATCAATAACTTTGCTTAATTGCTTATGTAAAACAAAGCATTAAAGAAAAATTCTATAGCTAGTAAAGACTTGTACAAATGCCCCAAGGGAAACGTTATGAGAGACTTGGAAGATCTAGAGATGTGTACATGTTTCACATGGAAAGGAGCATGAACACAAGCGCAGGACAGAAGACAATGGAAAGCAGTGGTGACCAGCATCGTCAACATATAAGACTGGCGATGATGATGAAGACTTGTAAGTTTTGTCATTCATCCAAAACTCTTATCTATTTCATATCTCGCTGTGTTACAGATCCTTTTTGACGCAGTAGATTGCAAGAAGCCCCAGGAGCGTTCGCCAGACTTTGTCTTCGATTTGCCTGTCAGGTACGTCAGTCTTTCTCTATCATGCAAGAGAAACAACACCTGTTGTCAGTTGTCAAGGAGGTCATGTAACGAAAAACACCTGTGATAACAGAGGGCGCTATCAGATGTGATTAATGACTTTCCCCCCGCTGGGACAGACTGAACCCAACCATATCCATTACAACCTGACCTAATGGCCATGCGGAAACACAGACACACACATACACATACACACACACACACACACACACACACACACACACACACACACACACACACACACACACACACACACACACACACACACACACACACACACACACACACACACACACCTCCATTTTAATGGAGCCTAAATGGACACCAATATGGCGGAAAGCATTGAACTTCATTTTTATGGCAGCTCATGATACGAAACTTAATATGGCATTGTAAAGATGAAAAGGAATTTCTGTTTCAGTGACAAGAAATACACACTACCAGATATTGGAGACAGATGCCTCAAGAGAGAATGTGCATCGTTCAAGACTTTGAAGAAATACGAGAACTTCAGGAAGATGACGAGTGCTGGCAACAGTATGTATCTCGTATCTTAAAATCTACAGTGTTTGTACGTAAAATATCTTAATGATGGTCACACAACGACAGACCGATACGTAGTTGATACAAAAGAAATCAAATTTGAACTGACGTCATGTTGCTTCCAGATAAGTGGGCGTGTGTGGAACAGAAGTCATGTGACCTGGAGTCGGCACGTGATTCGTCCTTAAACCGCCTCTTGTCTTACATCAACGGGAAGAACAGCGCAGGCGCAGCTATGGACTTGGTCATGCCTCTGGCCATAACGGTCAGTTCATTTCTATCCTTTTTAATATGTTCGTGTGTCCAGACTCCAGAGTTTGAGTTTTTGTACCACGACCAAGAATAAAATGGCTACGCGTTTCGGTAGTCCTTATGCTACTGTGATCAAGGCAATAAAGACTGCAGCTACTTTTCACCGCTAGATGGCGCTGTGGCAAGATGAATGCAGTCCCCAAACGTGACTGAGTTTGTATCCCCCCCCCCTCCTCCCGCTAGGTGAACATGACGGCAGGGAAGCTGGAGGAATGTGCGTGGACGATCACCACATGTCTGCCGGTCCCACACAAGCACCATCTGGACGTGCCATGGGCGCTGGACACTGAGGTACGAAATATTTCTGTAATCTTCATGTAACAGAAGCGCATTTGATTATTCCGATGATCCTCTAAGGCTTCTGGAGATCTTGCAGATCACAGGTGTTTTTCATTACATGACCTTCTTTACGTACATGTATAGAGCTGGTGCTGTTTCACTGGCATGACAAAGAAGGGATTGTAAAAGGAGATCTAAGCATTTCCTGGAGGTATGAGATCTCCGGATTCTTGTTGCAGGTTGTGATTACGAGTCTCTGGGAGGAGCCGGGGTTCTTCCAGCCTTTCCCCGGCGCGGTGACCACGGACAGAGCGATGGATGTGTACACACAGTTCCGACACCTGCTACACGACATGCGGACCGTTAGGGTACATGCTTCGCTGGTGCGAAATTATTCAAATTTCCACATGCCAGTACTTACTATTTGTGCTGTCTTACATAACATCTTTCAAAATGAAAAAATTTCCACCATTTATCCGCCTTGCAATCGTTATGCCTCCATTATTGTTATCCTAAGAATGCGATATATATATTTTTTTTTGCTCATTTACTTGAATATTATTAGATAGAAGCGGTGGACGTGCAATTATTCAAACACTCGTTTCTCTTCAGAAAGAGGTCTTCAGTATTCTGATGTACGATTCGGATGGGGCCGGAAAAGAGGGCTACAACGAACTCATCATCATGGAGGATGAAACTGAAGTAGGTCAACTACAGTACTCAGTTTTGTTATCATACACAGAGCTAAATATATGTTGAAGGCCTTTGTACCTGTGTTTTTGACATGTTCTTCCCTAGAACCCACTACAACGAATTGTCTAATACGAACGCAAGAAAGGATTGGCCTTAATGTAAAAATAGGATGCTTATGTCTGTCTGTCTGTGCGCCAGTCTCCATCTCTTTATCGTGACCAGACACCGGGAAAAAACAAGGCGTATAAGCGAGAACACGCCGTGAAGGACGAGGCACCGCGAGATCCCGCGAGAAAAGCCGAGATCGTCTACGTCCCGATGCCGCCCAGGTGCAAAACCACCGAATGCATGCCGATAAGGAAGACCAAGGACTTCGGCGACTTCTGGGAGATAACAGTAACAGATTGTAAGTATAGTTGTAAAGACTTCATAAAAGACTTCAGGATAGAAGTCCCAGTTTAAAAATTCATCATCATTTCTACTGTCGGTATTTCTAAAGCTCATTTCATTTTCAAGATTAACTTTGAAGATATGATTACAAGTACTAGTAGCCTAATTGTTTGTTTGGGTACGTCTTTTCTCTCGTTAATCCTTTTAGACAAGGGCGTGTGCCATTTTGAAATTGGCTGTGGAGTCCATCACTCGGGAAGGAAGGTCTTCCGCCCCCTTCTTAAATACTTCGCCGGAGACAACGTTGGAGGAATCCCTCTGGGCAGTCTTACGGCGCCTCTGTTCTTCAATGTGAGTTAGGCGAGCATGTCTTGTGTTATCTCTTGTGATCTACCTTATTCTCTACAGAGTGGCTCGTTTTCAACAACATTTATTGTACATCGCAGTAGGGTCTAACTAAAACTATTTGTAGTCCCAATGAATACATAACACTGACTCAGTGACCAAAATTACTTCCACATGATACCCATAATGCACTCCACATGTTACCCATAATGCACTCCACGTGTTACCCATGATGCTCTTCACGTGTTACCCATAATACACTCCTTCTCCAGTACCAAGGCGTGGTGCTGATGGGTTCCGCTGAAGAAGGGAGCTGCAGTTTACCGTATGAAATCTGCCTGCCGCTGCCAAAGGCTTTCCGAGGCAGGGATGACCAGATTGCTGCACTTAATAACCACGTAAGTAACTAAAAACTAACAAACAAATGTTCATCTTGCTTGACAGGTTTTTCCCTAGTTATATGCCCCATTATCGCCTATTTCTTACAAAGTTGATTTCGTAGGAGTCACCCTCATAACAAAAAAGTAATGTGACCTGAATTTTGTGTCAGTTGTATGTAATTCTTCACTTCGTACACTTAGTTGAAATTTAGAAATGTATTCTTCCCGACCGACACAGACAAACTTGTACACTCGAGATGAGGTGAAGGCGTACATCACGAGAGTACACGAGTACCCACTTCTCGCGAGAACAATCCGAGAACACGGGATACGCCTCATGGATCGCCTGGACCAGGAAGGAGTGAGATACGACAAGGTAGTACTGTCATGTTTATGTTTATCGCGAATCAACATACATGTAAATGTAGATATCTATTGTGCTTTCTGAAGGATTATTTTTCAATGAACTTTTCTGTATCTTTGACATCCAGAGCATCACACACAAAAAAATCTAAACGTTCTTGTACGGAAAGAGACATTATTTAATGCAATACCCGAGACGTCCCAAGAAACGCGTCCCAAGATCGCCTGCACTTATCACGTCATCGTTTTTTCCAGGAGGCGCTGTTAGCCTTCACGTATGACGACAACTTCACACCGCCGAGCCAGAGAGTCAGCTATGTCGGCTTCGGCAACCCCATCAGCGGGAATGGCCATGCTTAAAACGCCTCCGCCCCTAAGGCGTCGCCAAAAAATAGCCAAGCACTGACGTTATGCCATGACAAGTTAGACGCATACCGTATGTTGTGTCAGTAAGAGGGCCAACTTCAATGTCAAGGCCATGGAGCCCAACAGATTCGCAGAACGATTGTATATATATAAACATCTACGAACTTCCAACATTGAAAGAATGTAGTAGTTTAACATAGTGCGCCTGAGTTGGCATTAAGATATGTTTAAAAGCTGTACTAACACTGGCATGCAGAATACTGATTAACATACCATAGTGACCTTCCTTACTATAATGTCTAATTAAGTTTAGATTCTTTTCCAACTTTTCTTATCTGTGACTTTTTGTAAACTTGTATAAAACTTGTATAGATACACTCAGTACGGATTGTCACCTTTGTTGTTATTGGCGTGTGACCCTATTTGGTACAGGGAGCAAGAGCCGATAGGCATGCAGCTTTTCTATATGGATGTCCTGATTGGCCACATTGCAGGTAGTGCGTGGTTCTTCTTGCTGATTGGCTATTGAGAATTGAATCACACTGACACCTGGCACAAGCCATGTAGCGATTAAACCAGCTCACAAGGACTTGGCATGGCTGGCTACCTCTTCAGACGCCCGGATAATCCATGGATAATATACATAAAGAAATGACTGCAGTTTGAAAGGTACCTGCTAGGGGGCTCCAGAAAAGCAGCCGTGATTCTGCCCACAATGCCTCACGGTTCCATTAAAGACAAACAGCTTGTTTGACTCCGTCAAGGCCGACAGAGGGTCAAACCAGTCCACACAGGGACTTTGGGATGGCGCCAAAAACATCAGGGAAAGAAAGAAACTTGAAATACTGAAAACTCTTAGTGCACAGGGAACCAGTATTACGCCTAGTATCTAGCGTCGGTGCACAGTGAACCTGTGACAGTCATAATTGCCCCGATGAAGATGGCAAAAGGCCGTCTGCTTTTCTTGAACAAGAACTTTGCTATTTAGTATTGAAAAATGTTTGAAGAGATGCCCAGTGCGATATGAATTTCTAGTAGATGGGAAGCAACTGGTACATTGCTTTGTCATTCTATATATATACATGTAGATATATCAAAGCTCGATTAACGTATAACTAGCCTGGTTAGTTTAGTTCCGCTCCCTATCTACCATGGGAGCACGCATAAACTATCCAGGGTAGCACTCAGGCAAATTGTTCACCGGACACTTGTAACAACAACTGACTTCAGTATGAGCAACAACTCATCAATCAGCAACACGGGCTGCTACACTGTTGCGACCTTTCAGCCGCCCTGATGCCACAGCTAAACAAGAGATCTGAGATCACATACCTCCATGAAATATGGGCTTGACGTGTAAATGTAAATTTCCTCTTTAATTATGCAAATGACCTCCACATTAACATAATTAATGTATCGTGATGTTAACTTTTGATGAATTTACAATTTACACCAAGTAGGAAATTCCCATCATTTACCCATTGAATTTTCGCATTAATTATGCAAATGAGGTCATAATTTGCATTATTGGTATCTGTTGATGTTCCATCTGCCAAAGATTACATACATTACATGTATTGAAGTACTACAATGTAAAACACTGTAATTAGAGAATTTCCTCATTTATTATGCAAATAAAGTCCTCATTTGCATAATTTGCATTAAGTTATGTACATCTCTCTCAGCTACCTACCTACCAAAAATGATGAAAATACATTGTTCCTGTCTGGACCTATTGGCTTTTAAAGATTTTCCCCCGAAAGTCCCTTGCAGTTTCAGAACAAGCTGCTAGGGGGACCAAACCCACACCAATTATTCCTGGCAGGACAATCTATCTGTCACCCAAAAATCAAGACCATAACATGTTCAGGACAAAAGATACAAAAACCGGAAGTTCTGCTGCAGTACCAAGGTCATCCAGCAGGAGGCCCATATTTGACCTTGACCTTTGGCTTCCTAAGGCCTACCAGCATACCAAATATCATCACAATCCATAAAGGCGTTATGGAGTTATGCTGACTACAAATATGCGGAAACTCAAACACACACACACATAGACGCGCCAAAAACAATACCTCCATTTTCATGGAGGTAACTAGATCTCAGTGCCAAAATTACGTCAACACTGGGTGTCCATCCACCTCAACACTCAAATTTTCCACATCATAGCGCACAGAGGTCGCCTTATTCCCTGAGGAAGAACCTCTCATTAATCAAACCAGGTCGCAAGCCCGGGGCAGCCTCGACACAATCAGACATCTGTTACCCTGTCTGGCAGACTCCTCATTAAACCGGAAGTGCTGCTGCAGTACCAAGGCCATCCACCAGGAGGCCCATATTTGACCTTGACCTTCGCCCCCCTAACACCTACCAGTATACCAAATATCACCACAATCCATAGATGCGTTATGGAGTTATGAAGGTACAAAAAAGCGGAAACATAAACACACATACACACACACACACACACACACACACACACACACACACACACACACACACACACACACACACACGACGACAACCAAAACTAACTACC
>NW_017802947.1:487420-512524 GCF_001625305.1 Branchiostoma belcheri
AACATCTTTCAAAATGAAAAAATTTCCACCATTTATCCGCCTTGCAATCGTTATGCCTCCATTATTGTTATCCTAAGAATGCGATATATATATTTTTTTTTGCTCATTTACTTGAATATTATTAGATAGAAGCGGTGGACGTGCAATTATTCAAACACTCGTTTCTCTTCAGAAAGAGGTCTTCAGTATTCTGATGTACGATTCGGATGGGGCCGGAAAAGAGGGCTACAACGAACTCATCATCATGGAGGATGAAACTGAAGTAGGTCAACTACAGTACTCAGTTTTGTTATCATACATAGAGATAAATATATGTTGAAGGTCTTTGTACCTGTGTTTTTGACATGTTCTTCCCTAGAACTCACTACAACGAATTGTCTAATACGAACGCAAGAAAGGATTGGCCTTAATGTAAAAATAGGATGCTTATGTCTGTCTGTCTGTGCGCCAGTCTCCATCTCTTTATCGTGACCAGACACCGGGAAAAAACAAGGCGTATAAGCGAGAACACGCCGTGAAGGACGAGGCACCGCGAGATCCCGCGAGAAAAGCCGAGATCGTCTACGTCCCGATGCCGCCCAGGTGCAAGACCACCGAATGCATGCCGATCAGGAAGACCAAGGACTTCGGCGACTTCTGGGAGATAACAGTAACAGATTGTAAGTATGGGTATGAAAATAGGCAGATTTTAACTGTAATTTTATTAATAAAAAATCAGACTTTAAAAATCCCTTCTGATCATAACTTCTGCTGGCGGTTTTTCTGAAGCTCATTTCACTTCTGAAACGACAATATGGACTTTCAATATATTCAGTGCCTAATTGTTTGTTTGGTACATCTTTTCTCTCGTTAATCCTTTTAGACAAGGGCGTGTGCCATTTTGAAATTGGCTGTGGAGTCCATCACTCGGGAAGGAAGGTCTTCCGCCCCCTGCTTAAATACTTCGCCGGAGACAACGTTGGAGGAATCCCTCTGGGCAGTCTTACGGCGCCTCTGTTCTTCAATGTGAGTAAGGCGAGCATGCCTTGTGTTATCTTATTCTCCAGAGTGGCCGGTTTCAAGAACTTTTTTGTACATCGTAGTAGGACCTAACTATTTGTAGTCCCAATGAATACATAACACTGACTCAGTGACCAAAATTACTTCCACATGATACCCATAATGCACTCCACATGTTACCCATAATGCACTCCACGTGTTACCCATGATGCTCTTCACGTGTTACCCATAATACACTCCTTCTCCAGTACCAAGGCGTGGTGCTGATGGGGTCCGCTGAAGAAGGGAGCTGTAGTCTACCGTATGAAATCTGCCTGCCGCTGCCAAAGGCTTTCCGAGGCAGGGATGACCAGATTGCAGCACTTAATAACCACGTAAGTAACTCAAAACAAACAAACAAATGTTCATCTTGCTTGACAGGTTCTCCCCCATTATCGCATATTTGTCACAAAGTTGATTTCGTAGGAGTCACCCTCATAACAAAAAAGTAATGTGACCTGAATTTTTAATGAGTTGTGTCAGTTGTATGTAATTCTTCACTTCGTACACTTAGTTGAAATTTAGAAGTGTATTCTTCCCGACCGACACAGACAAACCTGTACACTCGAGATGAGGTGAAGGCGTACATCACGAGAGTACACGAGTACCCACTTCTCGCGAGAACAATCCGAGAGCACGGGATACGTCTCATGGATCGCCTGGACCAGGAAGGAGTGAGATACGACAAGGTAGTACTGTCATGTTTATGTTTAACGCGAATCAACATACATTGTACATGTAAATGTAGATATCTATTGTGCTTTCTGAAGGATTATTTTTCAATGAACGTTTCTGTATCTTTGACATCCAGAGCATCACACACACAAAAAATCTGAACGTTCTTGTACGGAAAGAGACATTATTTAATGCAATACCCGAGACGTCCCAAGAAACGCGCTTGATAAGAAAGATCGCCTGCACTTATCACGTCATCGTTGTTTTCCCAGGAGGCGCTGTTAGCCTTCACGTATGACGACAACTTCACACCGCCGAGCCAGAGAGTCAGCTATGTCGGCTTCGGCAACCCCATCAGCGGGAATGGCCACACTTAAAACGCCTCCGCCCCTGGGGCGTCGCCAAAAAGTCAAGCACTGACACAAGAGTTTTAAGCCAGCTAGACGAATACCGTATGTTGTGTCAGTAAGAGGGCCAACTTCGATGTCAAGGCCATGGAGACCTCCAGATTCGCAGAACGATTGTATATATATAAACATCTACGAACTTCCAACGTTGAAAGAATTACTAGATTAAACAAAGAACATAAAAAGCTGAACTAACTCTGGCATGCAGATTAGTGACCTTCCTTATTATAATGTCTCTGGAGTAACCATCATTAAGTAACTTTCACTTTTTTTATCTGTGACTTTTTGTTAATTTGTATAAAACTTGTATAGATACACTCAGTACGGATTGTCACCTTTGTTGTTATTGGTGTGTTACCCTATACACAGAAATGACTGCAGTTTGAAAGGTACCTGCTAGGGGGCTCCAGAAAAGCAGCCGTGATTCTGCCCACAATGCCTCACGGTTCCAATAAAGATTAACAGCTTGTTTGACTCCGTCAAGGCCGACAGAGGGTCAAACCAGTCCACACAGGGACTTTGGGATGGCGCCAAAACATCAGGGAAAGAAATAAACTTGAAGTACTGAAAACTCTTCAGTGCACAGGGAACCAGTATTACGCCTAGTACCTAGTTTCGGTGCACAGTGAACCTGTGACAGTCATAATTGCCCCGATGAAGATGCTTTTCTTGAACAAGAACTTTGCTATTTAGTATTGAAAAATGTTTGAAGAGATGCCCATTGCGATGTGAATTTCTAGTAGATGGGAAGCAACTGGTACATTGCTTTGTCATTCTATATATATACATGTAGATATATCAAAGCTCGATTAACGTATAACTAGCCTGGTTAGTTTAGTTCTGCTCACTATCTACCATGGGAGCACGCATAAACTATCCAGGGTAGCACACAGGCAAATTGTTCACCCGACACTTGTAACAACAACTGACTTCAGTATGAGCAACAACTCATCAATCAGCAACTCGGGCTGTTACACTGTTGCGACCTTTCAGGCACCCTGATGTCACAGCTAAATTATCGTTTGGTAATGCCTTACAACCTGGTACTGGCTCTAAGTTTGGGAGAACAGCAGTCTCCAAGCAGATGTTAGGGTGGACAATTGTAAATTTTTCTTACCGCCTAGTTCTTTTTTTACAGACCTCTGCAGGGGGGGGGGATAAACGAACTAAAGCAATCAGCTCTGAGGATTAAAGATTGTAAATATTCTTTAGTTGCAAAATCATGCTCGAAGGCTAATTGCTTTCACAGTCAAAGATACAATACAATAATAGGAGACAAACAACTACTGTCTGGAAAAACTTCTATTACTACGCTAGCTATTATAGGGTTTGACTTCTTCTTTGAAGGCAGTGGATAATGAATAATCCCACATTCTGGATAATGAGTGGGTTTGTGGTCTTAGTAGAAAGGTAGTCTTTTAATGATCCTCTACATGTTGAAAGGATGAAGAAATTGTGAATAAAGCCGGTCTGTCAGAAAACTTTAACTCCTACATTTCATTGAAGACAAGTTGACCGGGCATTAAACAGCTTGCCTCTACTGAAGATTAGACTTTTTTGCAACAACTTCGGTCACAGGACCCGGTCGCACTTCTGATAGCAGGTCACACAGCCGACTATCAGGAGGGACTGGCTGCCACAGACGTCCGGTTATCACTTGTGCCAGGCTGTGGAAGGTATTAAACACCGTCTGTCGGAACTGTGAAGTAATACAAATGGTACTTGCTTGATATGAAAATTGCTTGGACTTTGAACCAGCGGCAAAGAAACAAACCAGACAAGGCTGTTAAGAGGGATCTGAACATTAAGTAATTCTTATACAAAATCAAGAAAACTGAGAAAAAGATGCTGAACGACAGATTGTCTGAACTGCTGGCGTGACTAGAAATTGCAACAATATTTACCCCCCTCCCACTCTTTCCGTTTATTCCTTAACTTTGTTTACATCACTGTTGCAAACTGATGATTCAGGCAAATTTGGATGACGGAGGAAATCTGAGAAACATCTTGTTTATCGGCGAGTTGGGCCTGTTTTCCGTTAAACTGTGCTGATCTGCACAAAATTCAGCTGTGGGGTGGCCCTGGCGGCCTTGTGGTCCCCACAAGTTGTGATAACAGATCCATCACTCAGCAAGCAGTTAGTGGAGTTCATCTGACTCGCCTTGTCGTTTGGAGGCACGAGCGCCTCTGGAATCCCGTCAAAAACATGACGACAAGAAAAATTCTGAACTACATGGCAGAAGTCCACAGAGTTTGGCTGTTAGTTTGCTGGGAAAGCGGTATCGAATTAACTTGTTCATCTTTACATAAGGTATCATACCCCGGAACGATGATGACACTGAGAGTCCTAAGGACTACCAAGAACCACGGTACAGAAATAAAGATTGCTTCCCAAAATATCTTGCCATCTGTATTATCAACCAAATGAAGTCTAAGAAAAACGTATTTATTGAAAATAAAGTATAAAATTGGCGTTAACGGTTATTATGATGCTAAGTTGTTGTTTTTTTTTTCGTAGCTGTACATAGGAGGCTCCGGAGAGGAATGTCAAGGACATTCGTTCATGCCTTGTTTGTTACCGCCGCCATTTTGTTGTACTGCAAGATTCTGGGCACTATTTAAATGTTACAGAACTGTAGAATAGCCTTTTGGGTTGTACAGTTACATAACACGACCAGTTACGTGCCAAGAACTAAGATGTAACGTTATAAGATCACAAAAGATACAGTAAGCCGTTAGCGTTTCAAGACGCTCACGCCACAGGAAGCTGTCAATCACATCATGATCTTTCACCTCACGCCTGTTTTCGTAACTCCGCCACTTGTTCAAAACAGATACTTGAGACAACATCCTAGTGTCAATACAAAACACGACCAAAGTAAAGACACAGAGCTGAGCGAAGGTGTTTTGAAACATCGTCCGATTTCCGAGAAACGGCCCACGACAAGGTCGAACGACAAACAGGTGGTGGGGAGGGGGGCGTCATGACTTAGGCCCCATTCCCACTGGCATAAAATTGTCCGGCTCCATTCGGCTCGAAGCAGGATTGAAGCCGGGTTGAAGCGAATCAATTTGGCTCGATCCGAAGAATTTCATCGTAGTGGGCATGGGGCCTTAGAGTCTTGCAGACAATAATCCAGCCTTGTCCGCAAGGAGGGAATTACTAGGAGGGACTCGGTGCGAAGAAAAAAAGATGCAAACCACACCTCATTTTCCTATATATCATCAAAGAAATTTTTTTATAATCTTAGTCTTAAAATGTTTTTCTTTTTGTTATGGCGTTTCTGATCTTCATGTAAAATTGAAAAGTCATGTGCGTGGTCACCTTTCATGGCATATTTTGACAAAAAAAGTTCCTAATTTTCACCACGAAGACGTCTGAAGTTGCCAAATTAGGCCGGTGAATTAATCTAGGTCTGCGTTCGACACGTGCTTCTGTGACATTCGGTGTTTGCAGAGAAAAAAATGCTTACCCCTTGTGATAAATGAGTTACCAGTGTGTGTTTGAGGTCGTGTTAGGGCCACCCCCAAAATAATGATCGCTGACCGATCACACCACCTCGGCGTCCCCCATAAACAATCGCCTGTCCTTCATAAGGAGGAGAGCGTGTTTGTTGTGAGCCAGTTAGGACCGACCGTCAGCCGGACTGTTACACTTACAGAGCACCTCTGCAGTGGTGGGGAATTCTTCACAAGAAACTTAGTCGCAGCAACGTGAGTTACTCTTATTTTTCTCTTCTCTATTGTCTAGTCTTTATTGCAGAAATAGAACAATGGGATTATATATTTTACCCTTTTCTTTTATAATAATTTTACATTCTAACTTTATTTTTCTTTAATAAGTATAGACAAGCCGATGGCTACACGAAAAAGAAGTCTTCATTCCGGCATAGTCATCTGTGAAGTACAGACTTGGAAAATCATTTTTAGAACTTGAAGTGTTTTAATAAAGCTACGTTGGGGAAATGTCGCTTCAACTTGTTATTGGTATAAACCGCGGATTGAAATACCTCTCTAACCTTAAATTTACAGAGAAAATAAAATTGCAGAGGAAATATTTTAAAACTTTGCAATTTGGCAAGCTAGAAGGATGCGGCTTCGTATTATGTGAATCGCGTATTGTAGAAATTAAGGAAAACAGGAAAAAAATATTTCAAACCCTGCATACCATTTCAAATAGTTTGATTTCTTACACATAAGGGTGCTTTTCTTTTGAAATTTTGTTGTAACGTACATGGTTCAAGAACTTAAACGCTTGCAAAGTAGATCTCAATTTATAGTGTGTTCTTCGATTCAAAATGATCACAATTAGGTCAACTTTGTGGCGCCCAAATCGTTACAATAGACTATTTTCTTAATAGTTAATATATGGTATGCGTGTTTGCAAACATTTGGTAATTGGGGGTAGAGATTATCGCTGTGACATGTAGACATGGGACTTTAGACACACATTGTTTGTCTGCGATCACTGCGCGTCCGAACGTTCATTTCTAATCTCAAGCAGATGTAGTGCTTCACCGGGGCAGTGTTTTACGCGTGTATTTACCTCCGGGTACGGAGGTATTGTTTTGGGTGGGTTTGTCCGTGGGGTTGTGTTTATGCTTGTCCAGTAGAGACGGTTGCAATGAGAGTGTGCGGATATTTTGTTCTTAACTTGATTGACAGTGAGTTCAATCTTGGGGGTGACCCAGCATGCGCCGGGTAGGAGTAAGTGAGCGATATATGGGGGAATTCAGGAAGCTAGGGCCGGGGTTAACTTTGTTTAATACCCGATTTATGTACTTCAAACAATCAATGGACGTAAGACAATGAGAATAAG
Organism: Branchiostoma belcheri; assembly: GCF_001625305.1. Classification (NCBI taxonomy): domain Eukaryota; kingdom Metazoa; phylum Chordata; class Leptocardii; order Amphioxiformes; family Branchiostomatidae; genus Branchiostoma; species Branchiostoma belcheri. Next base: position 494,360 of record NW_017802947.1, read on the forward strand.
TAGACTTTGTACATTTGCTAGGAGATTAGATGTGTATGAAATGTTCTACAAAATCTAGCTGTCTTGTGATGGAAAGGTTTGTCATAGATTCCTTATTACAGATTTGCTGAACCTCGTGTGATTAAAACATGTCATACGTGACTGCCTGCATCTTGGCGTAACTTGGCTGACAATGCGTTTTGTGGTGTTTTTGTGAGCGAAGTCCATCCAAACACAGCCCAACGGACTAGTTTGCTCACCGGGAGAGATTGCATCATTTGGATAACCTATGAATCATGTCAACATTTTTGGGCTGATAAGCACTCAACACTTGATCATCGATGTTTTTCATTGTTCTGCGATTTATTTGTAGCAAAGACATTGCACCCTTGAGGACGATACACAAAATAAGATATTTACGGTTCTTTCTTTTCTAGACGAGGTCAACAAATATCAAGCCCTAAATTAGTAAAAAAAAGATATTCAAGTGACGAAGTGTATGTTTTTTTTTCTAGAAGAACACATCCAGCTTTTTATCAATAATTTCCTTCCGAAATACGTGTCTTGCGGGAAGAACACACGTAGTTTTTGAAGTCTGTTTTGAATGATTTCTGTCTATTCCAGGAGACCATGAAGTTCAGGCTCGTATGGGTGATACTTCTGCTGGTGCTGGTGGCGGCGTGCCACGCCGAGCACCCCGGGCACGACAGCGGCGAGCACGACGACGACGGGCACAGCCAGCACAGCTCACAGGAGCACGACCAGCACAGCTCACATGAGCATGAAGAACATGGTCACCATGCTCACGGGCACGCTCACGGCCCGGATCACGAACACGGGTACGGCATCGTCATTCACAGCTTTCCCACTCCCATGATGCATAGTGCGGGGGGATGTGTGTGAAAAATTCCCAAGTTGCATAGCGCCAGGGAGTCGGATTTATTGTGTTTCTGTGGTGTTTTTACATGTACATTGGTTGATGATGGAATCTATACTAATGAAGACTGGTCCCTTAATATTTATCACGGGTACGTCACCATTCACCGTTTCCTACTCCCATGGTGCATAGTGCGAGGGGGGGATTCGCAGGTTGCATAGCGCCAGGGAGTCGGAATCTTTGTTCCCATGGTGTTTTTACATTCGTTGATGACAGAATCTAAAAAAATGACGGCTGCTCCTTTGATGTTTTTATTCTACAACATCTACTTACAAGAAATCTGAACTGCTCATTCTTGAATTTTTAGATTTTCTTTATTTTCTCCTTCCTCAGTGAGAGCCATGAAGGGCACGATCACGGAAAGGGCCACGAGCACGGGTAAGTCATGTCATTCCCTAAACACTATCACACGAAAGTCTGTCATCACGTTTAGGTTCCTAAATTTTCTATTTTGTGAAAGAAGTTGTTATTTTGGCTGAGTTTTGTGATATTTTCTGGACCAACGCAATATTTGAAATAAGTGGGAACTATTTGTTCCTGAATGTTTATATAATTACTTTTTTTCTTAAGTGAGAGTCATGAAGACCATGATCATGGCCCAGGTCACCAGCATGGGTAAGTTATATCGTTCCATGTTTTTTTTTACTTCATGATTTGTGTATGACAGTTAACAGTTATCCAATCGAGTAACATCTGGTTCGTGGGTGATGCTGTATATTGGCGTTATTCCAAAATCTCAAATTGTTTATAGAAACTAGAGACCTGCAAGAAGTCGTCAACAAATTCCAGAGCTGCCACAGTTCCAACAATGTCAGGGGCAGCTGTACCTTATGGGAAAAACTATCATGCTTGCCAAATCATTCCCTTAAGTACTAAAAAAATAAAACCTACCCTGGGTGCCATCCGATGTGTAACGACAACCCTGAAAAATCGAAATCTTCGGTGTTGCCGTTACAAATCGGATGGCATCGAGGCTATATAAGACCTTCTTCTTCTTGTCCATTATAAGCATATAACGTAACTGCATTTCTGTTTGTATTAAAAGATCATCTGTGTCGGCAGAAAGCAGTTTTTCGTTCAACTCATTTTCAACCAACAAAAACCCACCGTACGAATTGGTCACACAAGTCCTAATAACGATGTGACAAAGGCCAATAATGGCAGTCTGAAAATGTTGCGGTTAAAAGCATCTATGTTTGTATATTAAGAGTCCAAAATACCCGACTGTTTTTGTTTGGAGAGCCTGGTTTAGTTTGGTATCTAATGGACAAATGTTTACGTTGCGCACTGTACGGGTGCTGATAGCGGCCTCCGTGGGTCAAAGGTCAAGGACGGAGAAAGCATATCAACAGTTTGGGACCAACCATTGCGGCGGGGGTGTCGTGGACATTCTTTGCATGAATTATCATATGTTGCTTTTCAATTCAGTTCCTTCGTTCTTAACCCTTCTTTGGATGTTTTCCATACGTTACCAAATACCGATATACACCTTGTGTTCCTGTGGTCGGGAAGATGTGACATTAGTTTGGGTCCCCTAGCAGCTCGTTCTGGAACTGCAGGGGCGTTTGTTCATTTTATATTTTCCTCCCTCAGTGACAGCCACGAGGTCCACCACGACTCCCATGCAAAGGAGCTGAAAGAGTACTGCCATGGAGAGTGTCCTGAGTTCGAGACGCTGTGCCACACCGATGAGTACGACGTGCGGCGGTACAAAAGCGCCCTCTGGATCTCCACCACGGTATCGGACCCGTCCCTGTACCAGGGCCACGTGCGCGGCTGGAACCGCCTGCACAAGTACATCAGGGGAGGCAACAAGGAAGGTCAGCCAAACATTCTATCTATAATTCCTCCATTGAATCAAGGCAAACTCCTCCTGGGCTCAACTCCCCCGTAGCGGTAATTTAGATAGCGGGCAAGGGCTCTTATCCTGCCGAAGGAAAACGGCTAAAGGCCCCGATACTAGTCTGACACCCAGGGTACGCTGGCCCCCTACTGTCGCTGGCTACCACAGTTGCTACAGAGAATGGTACTTAGGCTACAGTACTGGATAGGCAGTAGGTTGCAGTCAATGGGATATACTAGTAGTTTTCGTCCATGGTTCACAGCACGATTTTCCCTTTTACCATCATTCCCAGAAATATCTTACCTAGCCGCCGTCTGTTTTGTCGTGGCCATTTGAGGATGTCATATGTGCGTTCCATCTCTAGATCTAACATAATGTACCGTATTTTTGGCTTCGCCATAGGGGCAGAGCTGATATATAGTATATATTGTGATCAGCATGAAAATATATTCAAATTCTTTCCATGAATTCACTAGGGTATGGGTTTTTGGCTTGCTAAATCTAAGGGATCTGGTATTCGCTTACAGTGGGAAAGACTTCCCTGCTCTGAGTATACGAAACGGACGGAGTATGTTGTTCATGATTACATCTGTTGTGGTATAATATTACCAGGAGTGAAGATGCCGTACACCGCACCCCTGGTGACGCAGACCCGGGAACCCCAGGAGAGCCCCTTCCACGAGATCACGGTGTCCATGCCGCTCCCCAAGGCCATGGCTCACAACCCTCCCACACCGAACGACCCTCATGTATGTCTCTCGTAATTCATCTATCTAGACAGAAGCTTTTAGTCTTTTTAGTCTGGGTGGTGCTACAGAATATTTACATTTTCTAAATATATCGAATCCTGCCATGCCACCGATCTTGTACGATTGAGAAAGGTACTTTACACGGCTTTCCTCACTTCACTCAGGTGGAAATGAGTATGTCTACTGTCCCCTGCGTTCGTGGCAGCATAAAACTAAGTTGAAAAAACTTGAGTGTGCCGTCATTATATATTTTGTATTAAATGTTGGAAAAACAACTGAATCATTGTTTTTCAATTTTTTTCCATAGAATATGTTTGAACTGAATGTAGGGCGTTTCTGTACCAACCTGTCGCGTGCTCTCTGTCCCAGGTTGTGATCGATCTCGTTCCCGAGTCTGTGATGTACGTGAAGAAGTTCCGTGGCCGTGCGGCGCGTGTCGGGTTTGTGGCAGAGCGGGAGGCCAAGAAGTTCTTCACCGCCCTGAAGCACCACCACGAGCCCTTCCACGGCACACATGACTACTTCTACATCGCTCAATATGACAGGTCTGATTTTTGTTTTGTTTTCTTACTTGTTTTATAACGGTCCAAATTATCATAGATGCAACGGATATAAGGAGGTTCAAAGGTTCTAGTGTGCATTCCCAATGTCAAATTTAAGGTGAAGGCGCTGAAAAAACCCATTTGAAACCAGGTTTTTGCATATTACCCATAGTGCATCACACTGCGCAAGCACGTGAACCTAATTATTGCTAAGAACTTACCAGTTCTGTAATTTAGGGCCTATCAGGCACTGTCCAACAAATTCTATGATTTAGTGACTCCCACACATGGTTCACTAAATTGGAAACGGTAAGTAGGTAATATTTGTACTTTGTACTAGCAAGACTAACTGAAGTCAACGAACTCGTCAAATTCGTCTCCCACTGCAGTCGGACTGGATCCTCTGACCCAAAAACGTACAACGAGATCTGGGTTTTCGCCATCAACGAGAGGACGTTCAAGTGGCTGGAGTTTAACGACCTGGTCGGGCACGGAGAGGGGATCCCGCACTGCCTGCATCACGACGACAGGATAGGCTCCTGGCACAAGATGGAGCAGAAGGACATCCCTGTAGAGGCCCTGGCCAGGAGGCAGTGTTCCGAGACCTTCTGTGAAGGTACGAAAGCCCACACGTACATTCGCATACAAACGTAGAATACTTCCGTCCTGATTTCATTTAATATGATTGGTATTGTATTACGTTCTTAACTTTATGTTTGTTTTAGTTGAAGGTATGTTATATCTAGTCTCTAAATTATGTATACGTTTTGTATTGACTCATGATAAGCATGAACCATTGGTTATTTCTTGTTATTGATGATTTAATTTGATGTTAATGATTTATTTTTGGGGTCCCCCCATCTTAAGGTCACATTGCAAAACGCTATAAGGCGATATGTTTTCCCTGATGAAATAAGATACACACATTTCCCTTAGCCTATTTTAAATGTGTTGCCCTAAAACACTGTGTCTTATGTCATCCTTTGCAGCACCGAAGAAGTGCCCCAAGTATACGGCAAAGGAAGTGAAAGAGGTGGACGATCACACCATCAAACTGAGAGAGGAGAAGGACCTGAAGGCCGTCGGTGTCGTCCCTCTCACCTGTAACTTCGACACGGCCATGCATTCCACTACAGGACCCCTCATGGAGTACTTGAACGAAACAGGTGACTGGGCTTTTTTACGGGGAGAAAGTAGTATCCTAAACCCGTTTCTAATGTTACACTGAATAGAACTGGTTACATGATAGTAAAACGGAGTATTTTAAACCGAAAAGTTTTCAACAGTTTTCAGATGACATCCGCCATCTTTCTTCAGTGCTAAAGTAGTCACGTGACCATGAGGTCAGAAGGTCAACACAGGTCACGTGACTAATCACGACACAGGTTGCATGATAGATTGCCATGATATCTAAAGATAGTATATAAAGTAGTCCGAAGATCCCCGGAAGCCTGCAATTATACTAGACAGGATTTATTATTATTATTCTTGGCTTAAACCACTGGGTCTATTAAATGTCATCCTTTTGCAAGAATTATTAAGGACATCTTATTTAGTATTTTCCTCCCCTCTACAGGCGTTCCTCTGTCGGACGTCGCCATGACCATGACCGCTGTTGTAGAGAAGAGAGAGAACGAGGACGGGAAGGAAGGCTGTGGGAAGTTCTACAAGGTCTACTTTGGCATGGGCGGCGGAAGCGGCAAGCCAGAAGATGTGAGTTTATATTTAATGCTACAAATTGCTGAAAATTAAAAAAAAAAGTTCGTTGATATAAGCCGGCGTTTCTGTAAAAGTGTAAATGAATTTAGGACCTCAATCGTTTTTCTTTCAATCTGCAGCTTTTTCGGTTGTAATTGATGTAAGTCAATTGCTGGTTTATGCGTGTACCATTGCATGTTCCCACAGTTGCTCGTTGCTCCTTTTCCTAAGATTAGATCGTGTATCATTGCATGTTCCTGTAGATGCCCGTTGTAGTAATAGAGTTCAAAGTGTGTAAAAGGAGTTTTGGAATATTTGTTTATGATTTAGTCCCCTGACAGATCATACCCAAACTGCAGGTAAGTGGCCGCAGACAAAGCTCATTTCGTGGCCTCGCCACTACTACAGATGTTTACATGTCGAGGTGAAAGAAAGGGAATTTATTTTGTCTTATCTTGACTTGTTCCCCAGGACTACACCCTGTCTTTGAACGAAGATCTCTTCCACGCACCGAAAACCATCAAGGTGTTGCACGACGGGCAGGCTGCAGGAGGGACGTAAGTTATCCACTTATTTTACGTAACAGTGTCAACGTCAGATCTTACCGTCAAATCAACGTGAACTAACGTTGATGCATCCTTTCTAACGTATGGAATTAACACAGACAGGAAAAGCGACACCAGACGCAGTTTGTCCAAATTGTAGACAACGGGAAAAGTTAAATCAAGTTGAAGGGTGACCTTTCCAAAACGAATACCTAATAACCAAATAAAATGTTTCTTTGTTATTGTCTGTTAGTCGTCCTCATAAGAGGTGAATCATGATATCATGCTTTTTCTATTAGCTATGCTTGTATAAATATAGGGCTGATGATAACATAAAATGTAAACAACGACTTCTAAGTAACTAACCTACTTAAGTTAGCTTAACCTACCTAGTGATGGTGAGAAAAGAGGTGGTAGTTGGTGAAAGGACGAGAGCTAAAACTTGCACCCTTGTACCACCTAGCTCCACAGACGTCAGAATTACGTGGCCAAGTCACAGGTCAGATGGGCCGAAATAATGAAAAATAAGTTTGTAGAAAATTACTTGAAACAAGACCTTGCTTGAAATGTGCAGGAGTCAATTTTCTCACATTTCGTCGTAACACAGTCAGTTCTACACCAAGTGTTTCGGTGGAAACGCCTACTACGAGCCAGAGACCGTCACTGCTGTGTCGAAGATGACCATGCACAAGCTGAGGGACGTGAAGAAGTGCATACTGCAGGACCACTTCACTGTCATCGAGTACCACTCTCAGTCCAGGCTGTTCGACAGGTTTAACGAGGTAGAAAATCTTTTAAAACCATTGCATGTCTCTAAACGTTTTATGTTCTACAGGTTTCTTTTCTCATTCATCGTGGCAAAATTCAAATCTACAGAATTGCTAGCCTCATCTTGTTTAAACTGTTTACATCGATCCTCACTTGATGAAGTACGTTGGCAGAAAGTACTGCACCTGTACAAAACGTGGACTTTCATGGAATTCTTTGGATGTTTGGCCAACTTTGTGTCATAATTTTTCCCGTTGCAACGATATCTTCTCTGATGCAATATTTAAAAAGCATAGACAGTATGTCATCCTTAAATATGCAAATACGACAGTAAATATATATACTTTCTGCCGAAATGCCATGCAAAAGACATTTCGCGCAGTACATTGCTCCTTGATGACTTTGCACGTGTTTGTAACCCACAAGCATGGCGGACCATTTGACATCATTGTCACGTGACTGCAAATACCATAAAAGGAAGTAGCTAAAAGTAGGTAGGTTCTTGACACTTTAGTTGAAAGAAGTTCATTAGTGATGAGAAGAAACAACGTTATGTCGGATGCTCATGGCTGTCGCTTTGCCCCCAGATCAACATCGATGCCGACCTGGACTGTAGTGACCAGGAAGGCCGTCCGGAGTTCACCTTCCACCTCCCGCTGAGTAAGAACTACAACCGGCACGAGCCGAAGCCTGTGTTCGGGGACCGCTGTACCACGTACGAGTGTCCCAACATGTCCGTCGCCATGAGGTTTGAGAACAACCTTAGGCTCATGAAACACCCAGTTGGTAAGTTTAGAAGTTCCACAAAGGAAGTATCTCCTCAACGAGTATAGGCACAGGATTTAGTAGAATTAGAAAACTAAGAATGTATTGTGATTTTATGGAAAAAAGATGTTTGGATCCAGAAATGTTCTTGTGGTGTACATCTGCCAGCGTTGCGTTAAGTCTTTCTAACATTGTTGACTATAATACTTACCTGTTCCACAGCAAAATGGCTGTGTGCAAACAGCACGTCGCTGTCCTGTTCTTACGAGCAGGCCTGGGAGAAGGCACTCCAGCCCATCCTGTCATACATCAACGGCAAGAACGAGGACAACGTCAGGATGCAGATCACCAAACCCCTGTATGGACAGGTAACGGACTTCTTCTTATACCTTTAACCTTCTCCCTGCAAGCTATCCCCATAATCGTGGCAAATTTGGTACGCTACCTCAGTAGGTTGAAGGTTAAGCAGTGGTAGATACTTGGTACACATTCATGCAGTTTTGTGTAACCCCATTTAATCGACAGACTAACAGGATCAAGCTTACAAAATCGTTCACAGGAAGATAGTACATGGTGACCATCCCTACAGCTCTGTCCTGCTACATAATGCCAACACGACAGGGTGTCTGCTACAGCACCAGTTACCATGACAGGCAAGAAGAAACCGAACAAAAAATATTGTTTTCCTTCTGTGAAGGTAAACATAATGAGCTATGTGTTCTTTCTTTTTTGTCCAGGGACATACCGGAGAGAAGGGTAACGAGTGCGTGAAGTCGTTCACGTTGTGTATGTACATCCCACATGAATATACGGAGAACCCACCAAAGCCCATCGATGACCATGTACGTACAAAATTGTTACTGTTAATCGTTCTGGTGGCGTGGTGTTGCTACTGGATACAGAAGTTTGATATACGATTGTCTAAAGTCTAATGTGGACCAAAAGAATATGTTTATGCAAAAGTAATGTATTTTGCGTACATTGCTTCAATGCAAAATCACAAATAAACAAGGCTTACTTCTCTTTGATACGAAACCGGGATCCGAGAATTCTATATCCACAGGATGCAGTGTAAGCAACAGATTGCTTTGAAAATTATCTTGTACTCAATTTTCAACAAGTAAGAAAATTAGTGTTTCCCAACTGGTCCCAAATCCGGAAATATCTGTATATCATTATCACATCTTTTTATCACGTTCTAGTTTATTTTCTTACCAAGTTCTCAACGTTGTACTGTGCCTTTCAGATTGGCATCCGGTCAGGAGACAAGGAAAGTTACTGGTTCCAGTCCGTGTTCGTGGGAAAGCCGACCCCGGAGATACTCTACAAGTCCCTGACGGACATGACTGAACAGCTGGACGCTCTCAAGCCGTTTGGAGTCGATTATTCCATAGACGGACAGGTAAATACACACATGATGGACACTCGTCCTTCCTATGTATACGCTTAGCCATTTGAATGTACCTTAATGATGTAGAAGGCAACGACTAAGCTTGTAGTGCAGTTACGAAGACCCCATCTTGAACTGTCATATACTGCATAAGTAACAGAGAGGTCGCAATGGCATAAATATGCTTTAGGTGGTACTTTGATGCCCTCTGTAATCCTAGGTATTCTTGAGAAAAAATGTCTTAGGATTTAGATTTTCACGTCAATTGTTTCAGTTGATTACTACGTTTAATGTCAATACAATATCACTAGTTATAGATTATGCATGGATGATCTGATAATTGTACTATGTTGGCAAAGAGTTATCATCATGATCACCAGAACAATAATCTTTTTACTTTTCACGTTTCTGTTCCAGGAGCTCTGGTTTGGTGGGTATGACGACCCTGGTGATGAGAACGGCCTGCACGAGATCATCGTTGTAGACCAACAGCACATCTACTGGAAGGTGAGAACATTTTCGTCGTTAGGGCACGGTCACATTTCCAAGCCAGGGCCCAGCCGGGTTGTTTGCATGAACGTAAAATAAACAAATTGTATATATAAGAGTATACACAAATAGTGGTCATGGTTAATTTTCTAAAACTATTTTTGTGTTTTGCTGTCTTATATCATAATTTTCGTTCCATACGACTGCCCGGCCGGGCCCCGGGTTGGCAAATGTGACCGCGCCTTTAGATCCGTAAGCAGTCAGCCTGTTTGTTTTTCTCTCAAAGTTGCAGAAATGTAACGTTTTATAGACATAGTCTTCTGACTTCTTAAGCGTTTATCTCACAGTGAAATAGGGTTTATAAGATATTCTTGTTTCTAAATATTTGTAATGAACCCTTGCAGCCCGAGGAACATGAGGGAGAGGAAGGGGAAGAGAAGAAGGAGGAGGCTGATGCGCACGACCACGACTGGGTCGACCTTCCCAAGCCGAAGGGCTGCAGTGACAAGACTTGTCTAGAGATCCACGTCACCAAAGAGCACGACGATTTCATGGAGATCCACTTCCCGAAGAGTAGGTTCTTATAACATGTTTCAAACGTCCCACAAAATGGCCTCTGTACAGATGAAAGTTCATCTGTGGTGGTTGATGTCATCATGACAAGGACGGTTAAAATAAGTGATATATACCAGGGATCATATTTATATGCATAAGCCATCCTATAACAGAGAGAACTGGTGTCACAAGCTTATGATCTACATTATAACTTTGTCCTAATTATCGAAAATTATCGTAACGTGACGTGGAAAGACACAATTATCATAATTGCTAACGCTATCTTCAGTATGTGCTTTTATGTGCTGCATAAAATACCATTGGTGTTGGTGAAACAACTAAGTAGTACTTTTCCTGTAAAAGTACTAAGGAGCACTACGAAAGTAGAAGAATGGGAAAGTAGAAGGGATTCTATGGTCAGTTCAACGATAGGCGTTACATCCCTAACGGCTTCCTGTTGTTCCTAGCCAAGGGCGTGTGTCAGTGGCAGCAGGGCTGTTTGCATGGGATGTCGGGACGGTCTGTCCTCCTGCCGCTCTTCAAGTACTTCAACGGAGATAACGCCGAGAAGGAGGTCATCGGAGACATGACGTCACCAATCGTGCTTCAGGTGAGATGTGCAGTACATAGAGATGAACATATAATGTTACACATAGAGATATATACTTGCACATGGAAGCAAATACATACATACACAAACACACACACACACGTACACACACGTACACACACACACACACAAACACACACACGTAAACACACACGTACACACACGTACACACACGCACACACACACACACACGCACACACACACACACACACACACACACGTACACACACACACACGCGCGCGCGCGCGCACACACACACACACACACACGCGCGCGCGCGCGCACACACACACACACGCGCGCGCGCACAAGTAGGGAAAGGGGGAAGAGGAGGCAATAGACTGTTGACGTCCATACCTATTACACCCACCTGTGGGTAACACATTTGGGCGATGTTGACAATCATCATCGCCCAAATGTGTTACCCACATATGTTGACAATAGATGAGTCACTGAGGAGCTTTCTAGTACTTTCTAATAACACAATCAATGTGCAGTCACTAGACGAGCAAACATTTCTACTGTCCATTATCGAATCACTAATCATTACATTGTTGAGAAGGATGTCAGAAATAGCTGGGTATACTCAAGCAGTGTTTACAATCCCCGTGTTCCTGTGCTCCAGGTTAAGACTTACAGTGATGAGGAGGAGTCGAAGGGCATCGATGCGTGTGACCGGGAGTACCAGGCCTGTGCCAGGCTGCCTGACGCCTGGATTGACCAGGGCAAGGACATACCAAAACCGAATGGAGAAGGGGTGTGTGTATTGTATTGTATTGTATTGTTGTTACAATTAAGTACAAAAACGTTAACGTTGCTCTTGACTCCAGGAAATAGGCAATGTATCTGTGATAGGAGAGACTCGTTTTACACAACCAAGTCTTTTATTCAGCGGAATAAAAGGCTTGGTTGTGTAAAACGAGTCTCTTTACTCAGTGCCTTACCAACCTGATGGAACTGTTCACGTATCTGTGATAGGGTTTGAGGAGATTTAGCTAGAGGCATAGATATGTAATATAAAAGTGAATTTACAAAGCAATTAAATAGACAACATAGTTTGAATAAATTTACTACAATGACATGTTGCTTGTAACCGGAGTCACCTTTATTTTGCTAAGTGTCAATACTTACCAGGCCTTTCTCCTATCTCTTATACAGATGTCAACATTTGACAATGAGGGTGCGGATGCCTATGCCATCTCGGTGAAGGACGTTACGCTACAGAGCGCTTTGGCAGAACGTACAGAGGAACTCAGACAAAAACTGGAGGAGCAGGAACTCGAGTTTGATAAGGTCTGGAAAACTTCATTAACAACCACGTTTGAATCAGAGAAAAGCAATTTCTCTTAAAAAAAACAATAACAGACTACTTAGCTAGAAAATGTCAATTGTTGTTATTAGGACCAGTGGTATGCAATGCTATAGTTACGAGTACAGGGTGGCATAGTCTAACACAAGAAAGAAATAGAAGTTCCAGATTTGCCCATGAAGAAAACTTGGTCATCAACGTTAACGCGTGATTTAATCTTGGACTTCAAAGATTTCTCATTCGTCATTGAAAATTCATTACCACACTGTCACATCTGCCATATTCTTAACATTTCCTCCCCCCCCCTCCTCCAGGACTGGGTGCTGATCTTCCAATATGACGCCCCTTTCACTCCGCCCGAAGATAAGGTCACCTACGTGGCTTTCCTCAAGCCTTCTGAAGCAAAGGAAGGAGGTAAGAACTTATACAATACTTGACGCGTGGACTTAGTCACATCAGTATAGGTGTTGCCCTATCTCAGAACGAATTTTAGCCAACTTCCAGTTTTTCGTATATGTTGAGTCAAGTAAAATGTTTGATCTACCAAACGATGTTTATACATAGCTTGTATGAAGTCTTGTATGGCACAACCTCCCCTGCTGCATGTGTGTGGTATCGTCTATTAACAGCTGTTGTCTACTTTAGAAACTGATAGGCTATACCAAACTGCTTTCAGGAGGGAGTGTATTGTAACTGTCATATCATCCATCATATGTAGCGTTTCTGGTAACATTGCTAACATTGTCATCAGTTGATGTGAACATTGTGCATTATGTACTCCCGGAGGTTTAGAATCTCAGACTACTTATTTTCCCCTGTGTTGACCTCACAGACGAGGAGGCACCAACCGACGGAGAGTGAGGAGAGCAGAAGGAGAAGGAGGAGGGTGAAAGAAGAAGAATCTAAGGAGGGGGGAGGAGAATCCGAAGATGAGACACCAGACGAAGCTGAGAAGGCGGAGGGAGAAGATGAGACAAGAATGCCGTGCAATCACAAAATGTAGAAACATCAGTTCTCTCCTGCGTTGTAGCTTTATCAGGAGTCTATTGATCAAGAGTCAAGTTACTTGAATGCTATAGTTTATAAGAAAGTTTTGTCAGCATAGCTAGCTGTTGCATAATGTTGTTGAAATGAGTAGCAAAAGTCATCGTAGATCGTTGACATTTTCCCAGTTTGGTGGATTTACTGGTAGCTGCGTTCGTACTAGTCGTTCTATATCTTTGCATTTGTCTATTAACACTTTACCTGGTGTTTCAATTTTTTTAATGATACATAAAGAATTCATTGTTATGAAATGCGTAACTGTAAAGATGATGAGACTAACTCATGTATTTTTGTTTCTAATAATTAAATGGACGAAACGTCTACTGCGGATATGGCTGTGCATACTGAAATTGTACTGATTCGTATCCTTCAACCTTGCACATGGCATGAAATAAAAGTCGACATTTCAAATATTGTCAGGTGAATCATTATTTTCAGGGTTGTTTTTATTAGAGCATTTTTCAACTCAATCTCGGTACTATACTGTTGGCGCCGCACCTGAGGCGTCACCAAAAAACCTATCCACTTAATATTTTCACTACATTTAAGTTACTCTTTGAAACATATGCTACCATGGCGATTTGACGGAGATAGAGGAGAGAGACAAATAGATAGACAGACACAAAACAAAAACGATGATACCTCACTCTTTGAGTTGTGGGTGGAATTAGTCTTATTTACGGTAATTTTATATCATGTAGCATCCAAACCCTGCCTTGTGACTTTGTGTCTAAGCATTACATACTAGTATAATCAATGAAGATAACATCAGAAAACAAAATCTCAAATACCGCCAGTTAGTTATTGGGTATACGGGGTGACTGGAGGTTAACGACAGTACCGACATCACATGCCTCGCCTTAATAAGAGGACGCAAGACCCTAACCTGTCTTCGTACTTGTTAGAGAGTGACATTACAGTTACCCACACTTGAAGTGCAAACCTGTTCTGAACGCTGATTAGAGACGTTGGTCAAAGAAGTAAGTATTTTTTGTTATATTTGGAGCTCTTTGTGAAATCACTAGCGATCTTAACATTCTTTTATCCGCTGAGAAGGGGAATCAAGGGCTTGGCCACATTCGTTGTAGGACGTTGGACGATCGGTTGATATCGTAAGGTTTCAAGTACGCTGTGACAGAACTAACCACCGGCGACTAAGACAGTTTCTTGAGTGACAAGACAGATAAACTTGGTACAAGTTCACATATTCATCGCTATCTTAAGAATGCCTAACTTTGCAATTGCACGATGTATGAGACCGGACCCAAAGTCGGAATCGTTTATTTATTTACAAAGGTGTCCCTTGCCATGATCATGGAGATTCAATCAAAGGTAAAACATTTCATGACCTGTTTCAATGTTTTGTTAAGTTTGTGAAGACAAAAGTATAGAGGATAGGGCACAGCCAGGGAAAGATTGAAAAAAAAAACACAATTATGGTAATTCAGTACGCGCATCTACGTGCCTAGGTGCATGAATATGCCATTCTGTATCAACATAGAAGTGCTCAAAGTACAACGTTCTTTGTGTGTGACCGTGTCATTCGCTGATTGTTGATAGACCAGCGATTGTTTTCGAGTTGGACTTTATATGTACAATGTATGTAAATGTAAAGTCCACCGGAGGTGATGTCAATACTATTTGCCCACAATAGAGCCCAATGTAAGTTTTCTTGTTTTGCAAAACGTTTAGAAATGGAGGTCAGTCTTTTTCCTTAGCTTATTCACCTCAACTTGAATTCAAAATTTCTGCGTTTTGCTTGGTATATATTTTTAAAGGAGTTCTGCATGGGCAAAACAATTCACACACATAAACGTAAGTCATTATACTAAAAACATCAAAATACTGTGGAAAAGTGTGGAAATCAGAAAAGTTGAATTAAAATGGAAATTGTTTTAACTTTGACATATCAAATTTCTTTCATTAATAACTTCTGTATTTGAAACCATATCACAGTAACTAGTTCCCCGATCATTAACGTTTGTGTGGCTATTGTCGTATTTTCATCGAAATCTGAGCTTTACAGAATTGAACAACATTCAATCCCGTGAAACATTCTAAAATCATACGTTCAATGACACAGGTGACTATGGCGTCCAAATTCCTGTTGGAGGCCTTTCTTCTGATCTGTGTGTGCGTGTGTTATGGCCACCTTCATGTTAAACAGCCACAGGGTGATGAAAACAGGTACATACAACATAATATTATCACACATAATTTTTCTTGTAAGAGTTAATTAGGTATTCCAGAAAATAAATATTACAGGGCAACTAAAAATGTAATTTATATACATGGAAAGTTCAGTACAAAATCTTTAATTGCCTCCGCGTCCAAAAACTTTATACTTCAAGGAACTTAGGATTATTTGTTCATCTATATATTCTACGTACATACTTATAGTACAACTTATAGTTGCTGTCTTTCGTTTTCAAAAACGTAGTTCCTGTACAAACTTAAGTCACGTTATTGTACACAGTAATGAGTTTGAAATCCTTTTTCTCAACAGTAACAGCGAAGGTCTGGAAAAGGTCTGCACTGAAGAGTGCCCTGAGTTCGAGCTGTTGTGCTCGACCCCAGAGTACGACGTGAGGCGGTACAAAAGCGCCCTCTGGGCGTCCACCACGGTATCGACCCTGTCTCTCTCCCAGGCCAGCGGGACAACCTGGAGCCGCATCCACGAGTACTTCAAGGGCAAAAATGATCAAAGTATGTAACTGTTACTTACCATTTTTTACTAGATATGGCAATGATTTTTGTGTGTGTGGAGGTGGAGCAAAGAAAGCCCTGAGGTGGATTTGGGGTGTGTGTGTGTGTGTGTGTGTGTGTGTGTGTGTGTGTGTGTGTGTGTGTGTGTGTGTGTGTGTGTGTGTGTGTGTGTGTGTGTGTGTGTGTGTGTGTGTGTGTGTGTGTGTGTGTGTGTGTGTGTGTGTGTGTGTGTGTGTGTGTGTGTGTGTGTGTGTGTGTGTGTGTGTGTGTGTGTGTGTGTGTGTGTGTGTGTGTGTGTGTGTGTGTGTATGTGTGCGTGTGTGTCTGTCTGTGTGACACAGTGTATCTGTGTGTGTGTGTGTCTGTGTGTGTATGTGTGTGTGTGTGTGTGTGTGTGTGTGTGTGTGTGTGCGCGTGTGTGTGTGCGTGTGTGTGTGTGTATGTGTGTGTGTGCGTGTGTGTGTGTGTGTTTGTAGATCCAATTTTCACCATACAAATATCATAACATTAGGGACATGACACACATTTGCAGACATTAAACTGCCTGGGACCGGACCGATGGTTACCCAGACCCGGGAGCCGGCGGAAAACATCCTGAGAGAGATCACCGTGTCCGTGCCCCTGCCGAGGAACATGGCGAAACACCCACCGATTCCGGACGATCCCAACGTTCGTATTCAAAACTAATTCCGTTTTTGGCGACGCCTCAGGGGCGGAGCCGTTGGTATAGTACTGCGATTGAGTTGAAAATATTCCCAAAAAATTCCACCAATGCATTCCCCAGGGACTTGCTTTTTGGCAATACCTTGTAGGACCTACTCCCCAAGCAGAGGTTGGAGGGGAAGATCGTTACCCCCGCTAGCGATCATCCCCACCAACCTCTGCTTGGAGAGTAGTGGGACCAGCCCTTGCACATAGGCTTGTGGCATGAGACATGCAGTAGTCTGTACAGTGTTTTTACGATACACGTACTTCAAATAAGTTCTCTAGATTTAATGATGACCAAGATGTCTCAGCTGTTTGTCGATACAGGCTTCTGCAACGCCAGCCAAAGGTTTCCCTTATATTGCAGCATGTTAAAAGTGTTCAAGTCAGATTGATTGCTGGTCATTTTTTAAAACTTAACTAAGTGATGATAGTGATGTTTTGTGTAGGGGATTTTATTCATTTTGTGCAAGTGTTTGTGTCGGACTTGCTTTTTCATTCTTGCATTCTCATTGGCGACGCCTCAAGGGCGGAGCCGTTGGTATAGTACTGCGATTGAGTTCAAATATTCTAAGAATTCCACGAATGCATTCCCTAGGGAATTCATTTTTGTCAACAAAATAGCACAAGAATGGCTGAATGGATTGTTTTCATACTTAGTGGGTTGATAAGGTGTGACTAAATCTACCATTGATAAGATTTTGAACTAGTATACCTCAACATGGCCCTTAAAATATCAAACACGTATAAATACTAAAACAAAAATGATAAATGCAAACGACATGCGGGCCTTCTGGTACCTCCGGTTGCCCTAACCCTAACCCTACCTTAAGGCGGCCCTTAAAACTTCAAACACTTATAAATCCCGAACGATACATGATAATTTGTAACAGTTTACGGACCTTAATACTTGGGCTAATACCTTTCAAACGACACCAAACTTGACCTTCTGGTACCTCCGGTGCCTTAAGGTCATATTGAAGGGTGCCTGAGGACTTTTTGGAAATACTAATATAGAAAAAAAACTCTATCTGACATGGTAGACTTTTTGGTCTATTTTTATAATCTATAACATATTTTTTGCCAGGGCCACATTTTGACCGCGAAATTGAACGACAAAGTTCGCAATTTTTACGCGCCATCTACCATCCGGGCTCCCATATATGGAGTGCTCTTCCAAATATGGAGTGCTCTTCCAAATAATGTGCACACCCCCCGGCCCCACTGAAGCGAAAGCACGATTCCGCTGGGCCACTTGAAGCAAGGAATGTGAACTGTCACAGTGTGTGTGAGCTTCACTTTGCCATTGGGAAAGGAAAAGACAATTTTCCTGATACTTAGAGCGTTTGTAAATACAGTACATCATGTTATTTGTAGACCGCTAAGTAACCAAAATCTGCCAACTGCAAAGAATTTACGTAAACCTGCCATGCCGGCTATATATATATTTATCAAGTCGGAACACATATTCAACTGGAAATATACCACAGAAATCACCAAGAAAAAGGACATGGATTACGCCAACAACTT